>NW_017670279.1:1274020-1305744 GCF_001879085.1 Nicotiana attenuata
TGAAATAATAAAGAATTAAACGTCATAAGAAAAAGAAACATCAACGAACATATATACAGTATACATTTACCTAACATTAAACAGAAAGTAAAACTATTATATACTGCGTAAATGTTATACAAGTTAAAGAAAATACTATGCATATGTTTTTTTTTTCCACAAGGAAACAACTATCATTCAAGAACGTGTAACTGATATTAGTTAAACTGATATTATAACCGACAATCAATCAAATCAACGAAATCATTACAAATTGGTAGTTAATAATCTTACCGTATTTAACAAAATTAAAAGAGAGATTGGGACTAGTCACGTTCTCTGTTTGTTTCTATAACAGAGGAGTAGCTGTGAAACTCTAGGTCAAGAAGAAAATGGAGAACAGCAAAGTAAAGCGAAGAAAGGAAAAGCCGAAGCCAAAATCAGCAACTAAGTTTTCTTTTCATATCACAGTATTACTATAATAAAGGATATATTAATCCTTGAATACTAAGCAAACTAAAACATTATTTAAAACGAATACTAGAACTATATTTAATCGAAACGAACTAACATTATTTCATAAAATAAATAATATTGATTGATACTAATGACTACTACTCATGTAAAGAACTATGATTACATGATATTTATTCACTAACTACAACGAATAGCCAAAATAAAAATAAAAAATTGAACTACTCAATCATCTTTAACCACGGATCCATCACCGAACAAGTGGTCTATTTTTCCATCAGGGCGCTCAAAGAAGTCTGCCACATCTAAGTGGGTGATGTCAAAATCATTGTCAGAGACAAAATTGGCTTCAGGGCCTTTATTCTTTAGAGATGCTTGATAAAGCTCAACCAAATGTCTTGGTACACGACAAATATTTGCCCAATGCCCTTTTCCACCGCAGCGATAACGTTCAGTTTCTGAACCATTTGCCTTTGGCTTCTCATCTTTCCCTTTCCACTTTTGGTGGTTATTTCTCTTTAGGGGATGATTAACACCAGAAAATCTTCTTCCTTGTCTACGTCCACGGCCACGACCACGACCACGACCACGACTAGAGTCACGGCCTTTTTCACGCTTAGCATAATGGGAATACACCTCATCCGCTTCAGGCAATGGTTTAGACCCAGTGGGTCGATTTTCGTGACTTCTCATGAGCAAGTCATTGTTTCGCTCAGCCACAAGGAGAAGAGAAATCAGCTCAGAGTACTTCTTGAAACCTTTCTCTCTATACTACTGTTGCAGGACCATATTGGAGGCATGAAACGTTGTGAACGTTTTTTCAAGCATATCATAATCAGTGATAGTATTTCCACAGAGTTTCAATTTAGAAGTAATTCTGAACATCGCAGAATTATATTTAGAAACAGACTTAAAGTCATGGAGCCTCAGATGAGCCTAATCATATCGTGCTTGTGGAAGAGTGACCAACTTTAAGTTGTCATATATTTCCTTTAAGCCATTCCACAAAATAAGTGGATCTTTGACTGTGAGATATTCTATTTTCAACCCTTCATCAAGGTGATGGCGCAAGAAAATCAAGGCCTTAGCACAGTTTGGGTGGATGCTTTATTTCTGTCTTTAATGGCGTCTCCAAGACCCATTGCATCTAAATGAATTTTAGCATCCAACACCCATGTCATATAGTTCTTGCCCGAAATTTCAAGGGCAACGAACTTTCTTTTCATAATGTCAGTCATAATTAAAAAGAGGAGAAAAGTTATACCTTAATCTTCTCAAAGAGCTTCTTGAGACGGTAGAGTCTCGTGCTGATAACGTGTTATGAAACAATAAAAGTAGAAGAACAATATTGCAGAGAAAGAGAGAAAGGAAATTCTTATTGAATTTTGGGATGAATTACAATGGAATAGAATCCTCTATTTATAGGGAGATGGTGACTTAGCCACCAAGTAATAAACCCTAGAATCTCTCTAAATATAGGCATTCACCATAAATAGAACTCTATTTATAACAAAATCACAATTTTTTGTGTGCTTATTTCAGTGTTTGATAAAGTAAAAAAGATTCTCACTATGCATAGTCCTTTATCTTACCTTATTAAACAGGGACAATATGATTTTAAATGAATCGAAATATCATATAAATCATAAGTTGGCATTTTTAGTAAAAATTATACGGGGCGCCCTATTTGGTCGCCCCCATTTAACCTATACCCATTTTTTTAAAACTTTTAACTTGTTCCCACTTTTTAAACAACTTCAGCCCCCTTTCTCCTCCTCCTTTTCCTCCTCAAAGTTATATCCGCCCTCAACCTCTTTCTTTTATGGAAGCGCCGATCCCAATTAGTTTACTAAGTACACTGAAAGAAAAATAAGCAACTGATTTGCTAGGATTGAGTTGGAACATCGATTAAAAACTTCAGCAGGAAAATTTATATTGAAGTACCAAACACCACAGAGAAAGAATTTTACAATAATTGGTGAATTGAAAATTATGATAATTACTACAGAATTTTCATACAATACGTCTCATTTCACTTATTTATTAACTTGATTAAGACTCGATCTTGGTCCAATGATTGCACCACCAGTGTTCATTATTCATTTTATTAAGACTCGATCATACTTCTGGCGAAAGATGACAAAATGAATGCTGCTTTGTGAATCTGGAAAAAAAAAGAAGACAAACAAAAACTTCAGCTCTAGAGCTCTAGAACTTCAGCTCTAGAGCTGAAGTTAGCTCTAGAGCTGAAGTTCGCCAGTTACAAACAAAACTTCAGCTCTAGAGCTGAAGTTCGCCAGTTACAAAACAAAAACTTCAGCTCTAGAGCTGAAGTTCGCCAGTTACAAAAATAAAAACTTCAGCCCTAGAGCCGAAGTTCGCCAGTTACAAACAAAAATTCGTTAGTTACAAAACAAAAACTTTAGCTCTGGAGCTGAAGTTCGCCAGTTACAAAACAAAAACTTCAGCTCTAGAGCTTAACTTCAGGCCCGGCTACTAGAATGCTGAAGTTTTGCGTGATTGCCTTTGCTACTTCAGCCCCGTAAGTTATGCGAAAAAGCGGGTACGCTTGCAATTTTTTTTGCAAAGCGGACACAAGTTAAAACGTGTTAACACAAAAAGCGGGCATAGATACAAATGTCCCGCATTTTTAACTTATGACTTTTTAGTTTAAAAACTTTAGGTTGACTTGAGTATTTAGAGCATGTGGATAGGTTATTAGATTTACAATTCTACTATTTTTTTTGTGTCTCGACTAATCCAGTTCAATCATGTAAGGTTCATTTCTGTTAGGATTATTTTCATGATCAAGATTTGAATCCGAGACCTATACACTATAGTTAAGGATGGAGGAATCCTATCAATTCATCACGGGCCACGGCTCTTAATGGTGATCCCACTGTTTGTTACACTTTACTAATTTTCTTTTTTGATGATTCGGGGAAATCACAATTGCTAATTATCGGGGAGATTTTTATATGAATATTTTACTTGTAATTTCTATATGAAGTTGTAATTCCATATGAATATTTTGCACTATTTAGGTATGATATTATTATCAAAGTTTAGTCAGACTATTAAATGTTTTATGTTATTTAAATAAAAAAATTACATTTATTAGACATTATTTTATCTAATCAATATAGAATTTAAAGGAGTAGACATAAATTAACTTGTATTTTGGTCAATTTTGAAGTAAAATCATGTGATAATCTACTCCTTTTAGGTAAATAACTTTCAAGGTACTCATAAAATATATATACAAACTTATTTTCAACTCTAACACTTCTACTTAAACATATAATTATTTACGCATATAATCAATTTTCAGCATTTGGTGTTTGAAATCAGTGGCGAAGTTAGGATTTTTTCTAAGGGTGTTCAAATTTAAAAGAAGTGAAAATATTTCCAACAAAGGGTATTCAATATATGTTATATACCCCTAAAACATAATATTTTACCTATGTACACAGTACAATTTGTCGATGAAGGGTGGTCAACTACCTTGTAGCTTCACCACTATTTGAAACTGGTCTAGAACTTTCATATAGTGATAGGAGTGTAACATGTGATATATGAGTTATGTGCATGTCTTGGCGCAGGAAAAAGTAATATTTAAAAGGGGAAAAATAATAGCAATCAACAATACATTATTTAGTGAAATTTCGAATTGTGAACCACTAGTCCTCTAAAAGTTCTGCACTGGAACTGAAAGGATTCTTTTTTTTTTTTCTCGTGAGAGATTGACAATAATAGCCCAGTAAGTGGCTGGTCTTCGCCGAATGTTCCAAATATAAACAATATTTAAAAAATAGCACTCAGACACGCATATAGTAATTGCTCTTCAATATTTTTCTGCCAGATTGATAGAGTTTATACTACTTTATTTATCTGTTAAGTTGTCATCAGAGTCTACCAGGTTGACATGATTTTGCTCTTCAAGAATTTCTCTACCAGATTGGGCAGAGTTTATGTTATATTTGCTTTATCTATCCGTTAAATTGTTCATCGAAGTCTACCAATTGTATAACTTTATGTGATTTTAACAAAGTAATTTTTGAATTTGTGGCTTCAATTTCGATCAAACCAAGTCAAATATGTTTCAATTGATCTCAAATTTGAAATAAAACTTTCGAATACTAACACAAATAATTCTCAATCACTAATTTAGTCAAATAATATCAAGTCAAAAGACTCACGTTTTCTTTATTACTTTCTAAGGTCCAACAATGAATTTTTGAGCTTTTTACGATAAATTACTAAATCAGTATCTGGAGTAAATATTTGTACATAAATTATCAACATTCAAACGATGGTAATAATAATGGATCATTAATCTTCTATTTTTCATTACTAAAAGATTTAAGCGTGTGACCCTCCACAAGCGTCCTGGATGGTTAAAAAGGTGATAAAGGCAAAGGATACCTTGGAGAAAGCAGGATACTTATATGAAGACATCTTGAAGACCAGTCACCTCTTAATCAAGAAGATATACAACAAACTTAGAGGAGATTATCCAAAGGTGAGTTGGAAGAGACTAATATGCAACAATTCAGGATATCCTAAATGGATATTCACACTACAACTGGCAGCACTGGGAAGGCTATATACTAGAGATAGATTAGCAAAGTGACTGAGCTAATTTGTCCTTTGTGTGATAATGACGACGAATCCATCGAGCACCTATTTTTTAAGTGCAACTTCTTTGCTGCCCTATGGGAAAAATGCTCACATGGATGGAAATAAACAGAGGGCCAATGGGATGGAATCAAGAACTTGCATCGACAGTTACGAATGCAAATGGAAAGGATACTAAAGCTGGAATCTACAGATTAATAATGGCAGCATGTGTGTACTACTTATGGGAAGAGTGGAACTTAAGAATCTTCCAAAAGAAGTCGAGAAGTGTTGAAGTTCTAAGCAGATTAATAACACAAGATGTTCATTGCAGGGGACGGTGGGATCGAAAACTTGCGGGGCAATTGAGAAGGATGAATTTCTTTTCTTAGTTAAATTCGGTCTATTTTTGTAACTAAAGGGATAAGGAAGAAGAGAAGACAAATGTAAAAAGTTGGGAATGTCCAACTTTATGGGTTTTGTTTTACTTGTACATATATTTTCCCTTAGGTAAATAAAATTACTTAATTATCAAAAGAAAAATGTTCAAATAAAAAATAAGAATATTTTGCTAAAACGGTAAAATTCTCGCTTCACTAAAACAATGGGCCGGCCCCATCAAGTAAATCATACACATAGGGACATTTCTCTCGAATTTATAGATGAAAAATAGGAGAAAAGCAGTTTCAAGATTTGAACAAAAATACAGTGATACGTGGATTCCCCATACGAACGACAACCAGTTCCCTGTGTTTTTCACTAATTGATCCTCTTCTTCTGCCAGGTAATACCCTCTTTCTCTTTCTTCCTATTTTTCAATAATTTTTTTTTTTTCTTTCCGCCTTCTTTTTGTTGAAAAAAACAATTATTGGTGTCTGTTATTCTGTCATCTAGTAATAAAAATTTATTTGAGCTTTCTGGGTTTTTATTTGTTTCGTTTTACTTCTGATCTTCTTTAAATTTGTGCACAGTCTGTATTTTTCTTTCTATTATGTTAAATTGTGGACCAAACTAGTTGAATATTGGAACGAGAGCGGTTCAAATGGATTGGAATTAATAGTCTGGATTTGTAAAGCTAATTTAACTAGTTTGACATTAAGACGTAGCAGTTGTAATTGTGTTGTGAAGAACTATGTCTTCACTGTTATAATTGGGGTTCAGTGGTTATCCTATTTTATTGATAAGCAAAAGGAAAATATGATGAGTGAGGATCATATAGCCGACCCCAACTTGTTTGGGACTGAGGTTTATTTGTTATTGTTGTGGTTGCATAACCCTCAAGCCGTGGAAATAGCCTCTTGCAGAAATGCAGGGTAAGGCTGCGTACAATAGACCCTTGTGTTTGGGACTGAGGTTTATTTGTTATTGTTGTGGTTGCATAACCCTCAAGCCGTGGAAACAGCCTCTTGCAGAAATGCAGGGAAAGGCGGCGTACAATAGACCCTTGTGTTCCGGCCCTTCCTCGGACACTGCGCATAGCGGGAGCTTAGTACACCGGGTGGTTCCATAACCCCACCTTCACCAAAAGGGAGGATTCAGTGGCATTCTATGTGTGATTCAGGAAGGTATCCCGTTTATAGTTGGGACGGGAAAAGACTGCGTATGTGTGTGTGTGTTTTTTGGATTTTTTTTTGGGATGGGCTGAGGGTGGAGTTATGGAAGATTTTTCCAGAAAAGTGGAAGTTTTTTGGTAGTGAAGGTTGCAAATATGGTGAAAATCTTTCCTTTTCGGTCTTAACGGGGAAATGAGACTCATTAGAGCTAAATGGATATATAGGATTTAATATTCATATTATTGGTTTCAATTTTCCTTGAACCGAGGGTCTATTGGATACCGTCTCTCAACTTTCACAAGGTAGGGGTAAAGTCTACGTACACACTACTCTCTCCGGACCCCACTTGTGGATTATAATTGGGGGCAGATCTTCCAGCAAAGTTGAAGCTTTTTGATAGTGAAGATTGCATATATGGGTAAAATCTATCTATCCTTTTTGGTCTTGATGGGGAAATGGGGCTGAAGTAGAGCAGAATAGACATGGATTATGGAGGACTCATTAATTAGAATTCAACTAGTTTGGGATTGAATCAATTCTTTATTGTTTTCCTAGATAGGCAAGGGATTGATGCCCCAAGCTTTGGCTCAGTAGTACGGGCATAAGTAATGTGTGGGGTTAGGTGAACGTCCCGAGTTCAAACCATGCCGCGGTCAAAAGCCTGGTATTTTAAGTAGAGAAGGTTATGGGGAAGCCATTATTTACCAGGTCTCGAGCCGTGCGCCAGCTGATTCTTGGGGATTTCTTGATTATAAAAAAGGGGTTAAAAATTGATATGTGGTTGATTGATTGGTTGCTTTGGTCTTAACGAGGATGATCAAGAATGTATTTTCTTTTATATTTGACCAAAAGTATTATTTTTCAACAGAGTAGGTTTTCCATTAGGGGTTAAGGTTGGAGGTTTTGATGAATGGGGATTTAGACCATGAATCTCATGGGAGTGTGCGACAATCTCATTTACACTGGCAGGCAAAATATATGGTTTAACCTCACACTTGACGAGGTTGAGAACCAGTTTGTTGAATTAGGTAAGCCTCCCGGCGGTATGAATCTTGATGAGTTACTAATGAGTGTGTGGAATGCAGATCTAAATCAGTTTGCTGGTGTGGATATTGATAATACTTCCCCTACCGACTTCTTTTCAGCATCATGCTAGCTTAACTCTGGCAAAGGCGATTAGTAGTAATACAATTGATAAAGTGTGGAGAGACACACAACAAGGTCAAACGGTGAGAAATCTCGACAGCATGAACGATCAAGAGAGAAAGCCAACTCTTGGCGAGACAACTTTGGAGGACTACTTGGTGAAAGCTGGGCTTTTCGGTGCTGATGCTTCTTTAGGACATACAATGTCATTGGATAATCCTACGGCAGTGCAAAATTTTGTGCCTCAGATAGGCTTGTCACCATCTCCTTCGATTGATGCGCTGTCGGATACACCGGTCTCTGGTCGGAAGAGGGATGCTTCGGACTTCGATAAGACTCTTGATAGGAGACTAAGGAGAAAGATCAAGAATAGAGAGTCAGCTGCACGCTCTCGAGCCAGAAAACAGGTGTGCTGTCCACGAATGTTTTGCTCGCAACCTCAGTTTGCATTTGTACTTCACATTGTAATCTATTATTTGCATGGTGTAGGCTTACCAGAATGAGCTCGTGAACAAGGTCTCACATCTGGAAGAGGAGAACATGAAGCTTAAGAAAGAGAAGGTAGGGATCCTCTCATCATGTATATGAGGCTTCAACCACTAGTTATATATCCTTTAAAGAAGAATTATTTGTTGTGTTATTGGCTTCTGATTTCATTCATGCGCTTAGCAAGCTGATTTATAACTCCTTATATTCCCTGTGCCATTTGTCTCAAATAACAGATTGGAGATCTCTGATGATCAATAGTTTATCTTAAAGGGAACCGTTGTTGACTGTAGAAAGATGAATCGTCTTAGAAGTGAGATAATTAATATCCGAAGGACTACTGGCTTTGCACTGGAATTAGAGAGGTCATTAATAAATAGGCTTGTAAAGAATGTGGAGTTACCAGAGAAATACTCAAAATGTGAAAAAAGGGCTGAGCCTTAAATCATATCAAACATATCCTTTATGTTTTTAGTAACTCAAAGAAAGAAGTAAAAGTAGACTAGTCATGAGTCTTTATAATAAATAAAAAAGTAGACTGGTCATGAGTAGCAGTTTATGTCTGAGGTACACGATTTAAGATACTTCTCTTGTTAATGTTATATCAAATAATCTAATAGGTTTTGCCTCAAACTAGCTGTTAGTACCGTTTAGAGTTTGTGAATGTCCATGATTAGCTAGCTTTCTTTGAATAAACCTTGTGATTTGGCATGGATCCCTAGTTCTTTTTTTTGGGGGGGTGGGGGTGGGGTGGGGGGCGTTGGGGGGGAGCTGAAAGGGGAGGAATGATCTAATTTTGTACTGTGTAGGCAGAAAATGAGTTCTCTTTGGGTTGAAAAGTGACATTTTCATTTGCTGAGTTTATGCTTGACCTGGGTTTTACAAGGTAAAATGAATAAATGATGAGAGCTTTGTAATCAGCAGTCCTTTTAAAAAGAAAAAAGGAAACTGTGTAATGAGCAGCGATATGTGTAACTGCAAATATTCCCGTTTCAACCTGTCATTCTTAAAAGTAAGCTGATTGATATATATATTTGGCACATGGTGCACAAAATGGTTTATTTATTGTGTATTTTGCTTGGAGATGTAAATTGCTATAATAGTCCCTTATTTTCAACTTGGTCCTTTTTTTTTTATGACGGTGGTTTCCGGGCTAGCTTGCGTGCACCTCAATTATTCCACCTTATATTTATGGCATTACCAAAATGTCCCTTCAAATTACCACAACGTTTTTCCCCGAAAAGGACTATTTTTGCTTTCCCAGTTAAGTTGGGGGGAAATGATCAAAGTACCTACTAAAAGATAGTAGCAGAGAGGAATTGCCAATGAGGTGTGTGTGAAAGCCTAGCACCAATATCTACTATCTACCTTCATTAATGTAAGCATGATGTTTGTATGTCACTGTGAGTGGAAAGAACACTTAAGAGCTGATACAAAAATAGAGCAAAGAACACTCTTGTTTGTAGGTTGCTCCCATGGTGTTTTTGTTTGGAGAGCTTTGAGTAATTAATATTTTAGATTCATTAGTCTTCACACCTTTGGTATGTTTTGTCATCCGTTTTTTAAAATAAAACTAAATATACATAAAAATGCAAAATATCCTTAGTTTGTATTGTTCATCAATATGCCATGCTATAGCAGCTATACCATGTCAATATTTATAAGAGCACGCCATTAACAGAGGCAGATGCAGCGTTGCAGCAACGGAGATGAAGCCAGTACTTTCGACGTGGAACATAAGTTTATATGGAAAAATCCACTAAGATTGCAACAAATAGTAGGTCTGAACCCATAATTTAAAACTACAGTAGGCTCAGTGCTAAGAGCCTTAAATTTTTTCCTTTGGCCGTTAAGGAAAAACTGTGAATGCGAAGATCAATTAGTTTACAAGTATAGAAAGGTCAGTTAAGCAGACTAAAAAAATGTCATTAAATGGAAAAAAAGATGTCATAAAATGGAACCAAGGGAGTTGTTATGTATACATGTCATTTGGGTTGGAAAGGTAGGTTCAAACTTGCTTTTAAGTCCCCTTCCCCTCCAAAGTCGGTCGTAGTGATAGTGTGCAGGTGTCCATCTCTCTAGCTTAACTTGGAAGGTGCAGAGGTACTGATTCCCCAAATTTCTGGTTAGTTTGTTGACCATTTTGATTTTTGACTATGCTCTAAAGATGGAGGATAAAAATGCATCACCATGGATAAGGAACCATCTTTTAAATTTAACGTGAAGCACAAGCTAGGTAAAAAACAAAACCACAAGCTAGCTTACTACATATGTGATAAGTAGTTGCATTAGAGTGAGCATAAGATCATCTTTTAAATGCTTTGAGAATATTATTTGATAGGTAATGCTTTGAAGCTCTCTATCATAAATGAAGTACCCAATTATCCAATTAATGCGCACTTAGTTATGTGGTTAAAAGGATTGTTTGGCATCACCAGTGTCTTTAATAAATTTAGTGGAGTGGGGTTGGGAGTTGAGTTTAGAATATTTTGCTTTTTACCCAGAAAAAAGATATTATGCTTTATCATTCTGTTGAAATTCTTGCCTTTTTGAACAATTGACACAATGGTGAGAAGTGAATGCTGTCTCTGATGATTGATGTGGCATTCTTGCGAGGACACTGGTGAACTGATGGTCGTAGTTGTAGTACACGGTGACTGAATGAGTTGGGCTTTGGTGATTTTCTTGTTGCTCTCCCGATGTAGGAGAATTGAGTTACACTTTGGAAATTCATTCCCTTCTTTCTTCCTCGCTTCGTTGGAAAAATGATATTTGCTTCCTTAAATTACTCTATACAAAATAACAGAAGGAGATGCAGGAAAAGGCTGGGGAAGATGTCAAATAGAAATTCAATCTAGAGTTCCCCATAATTCTTTCTCTATTTTACGTTATCATCTAACACTCGTTAGTTCATAATTGTGTCAGCTTTTGGTTTCTATTCCATTTTTCCATGGCGTTTGTTCCTTGCATCAATGCATCCATAGTGTCCTTGTCAGTTATGAAGACTTGTGCTCAAATTTGGTCTCGTGATAGTTTGGTTACTAAAAAAAGCATTGCTTGCATTGTAAATGTGTGACACCCTGATTGTGTTTGATCAATGCATTTTAGAACTTTTTGGTGTGGCGAAAGGTGTTTGTTTTACTTTGCTTATTATGGTCCAAAAGTAGTAGTTATCTTGGAGTTATGGTGCATGTTGACCACTTCATCTTGGTCCTGATCTACGTAAGAATTCATGTACTAAAGTTTGTATTATTCTGCCTTTTTTCAAGGTTCTCTCTCTCTCACACACACACGCACACTAGAAAAGACCCTGACAGCCTAGTCGTACTAGACTACTAGTGTCGAATCACAAGTATCCTAAAGCTATAGGGGTATTGAATCATGGTAGCTGCCAAATCAAGGGTGGCTGTGGTGTTGGTGCCATGGGATTAACATTCTATGAAATTGGATCTTTGATGTTATACGTGTTTGATTTTCCCTTTCCAAGTATTATATAGACATAAGCCGTGTTTATAAATCTTTAAACAAGTAACTAGTCGCACTAGTGCCTTTCTTCATTCTTTAATAATTTGCGGCCCATGTCTTTCATAGTTGATTTATGGGACTTTTTGAATTTTTTTTTTTTTGAGAACTGTGGTATCCTGGCCAGTTTGCGCCTACCTTGACTAATTCCATATCTGCTACCTCCCATTAGCACAGGTGCCGGGTAATTTTGTTCACCAATGCTTGGACAGATGGGGGTCTGTGAAAATTCTACCCCAATAGTATTATTAAATCAAATATTCTTTCGTATCATTTGTTAGAGCGCATCTGCAGCTAGGTTAGCTGCTTTGGCCGTTTTAGCTGTTTCGTTAGTGCTGATAACATTAAGCATTTAGTGGACGTTGATGTATATATTTCTTCTGGTGTATTAAGAAGTCCTATTGTTTGGTGCGGCAAAACTAGTTGCTCTATGCTCTGATCTTACGTGCTGACAAGGATCCTTTTGCCATATAGTTTCGCGCCGACTAAGATATTTGGATAAGCACCGTGGATGCCATTCTTGAGTTCTGTCGCTTAGTAATCCAAGTATGGTCATTCTGCAAATTCAGAAGCAATGGACAATTTTGTATCCTCGGGTTGTAGATAGTTAACTGCTTTTTCACGTCGAGGATCTGCATTATGACTTTCCTCCTTTTTTTCCTTGTAAAGTTGTTTCGAAGAGTGTTGCAAGACATGCAAATGTCGCTGAGGACTGGGAATCTTGTTGTATATTTCCTACTCAGTTTTCAAGATGTCTTGTTACTAGGGCTAATTCCGCATAGTGGTATATATACCTGTCTGGACTTGGCAAAACGCGGTACATCTACATGTTATAAAAGACACCTTTACTTACTTCCGTTCCTAAGCATAGCATAACATCTTGCATCGTCTTTTTAACCAATATGTTACTGAACTATACCTTGCAGGAGCTAGAGAAGATGTTATCCGAGTTGTCATCTGAACCAAGATACCAGCTCAGACGAACGAGTTCAATCTGATGAGAGTGCTTTCTCTAGTTATTTAGCAGAAGTTACTGTAGTTTTGATAGGCATAGGATTGTGTATCCTCTATGACAGTTCTTTGAAGTTGGAGATAGGCCTTAGCTTGTTTGCTTCTGCTGGTGATGTGCTTTGCTTCCCGCCCATAACTTAGTTTTTTGTTTGTTTGTTTATATGTATATGTTATGGATATTATTTAGAAATACTGATAATGAAATGGACAGGAAAATGGACTCTACATTAGGTTACACTTTTAAAATCGACCCGGCCTTCTTACTTCACGAGATTTTATTTAGATATCTCAACTCGGGGATGTCAAATCGGTGCAAGTAATGTAAATCAGCTGTGCTATAGCCTATATGGCAATATGCAATAGCAACTTTAAGGGGTTGTTTGGTACGACGTATAAGGTGGGAAGATAAATTTATACCGCAAATCAAATACGGTATAAATTTAATTTCAGACCAGGTTATCTTATTTTATACTACCTTATCCAATCAAACCTGGGATTACTTTATCCCACCTCTCATATGGTATAAATTAGTCATGGGATTATAATCCTGTCTTTCCCTAGTGAATGTGTTCTCTTCACAATATAGTGACGTTTATAAATCTTTTCAGGTTGCTTAATCTTCAGTTAAGAGTAATAGAAAACTAACACAGAGTTCTATCAAGAATTAGTACTTCACCAGCCCATTAGTGGCTATTACATAGTTTTAAGAAAAAAAATTCGTTTTTTTTTTTGTGTGTGTGTGTTTTGTGTTTTTTTTTTGGTTTGGGGGGAGGGGGGAGGGGTGGGGTTGGGGGGGGTGGGGGGGGGGGGGAGGAGAAGAAAAGGATACATGTTAAGCACAATAGGTACACTATGTCAATTATTTGAGTGTCCAACGGATAATAGGCTCAAACTGTCTAAATGGAAGTTCGTAACAAGGGGGATCTGCATCTATATCCGTTTTTTGAGTCACGTTTTAACTTGTGTCTGCTTTACAAAAAAAATTGCAAGCGTACCCACTTTTTCGCGTAACTTCAGCATACGGGGCTGAAGTAGCAAAGACAATCACGCAAAACTTCAGCATTCTAGTAGACAGGCATGAAGTAGCAAAAAAAATACGCTAAAGTTTTTTTGTCCCGGATAAGATGCTGAAGTTATTTAATTCATTTGTAAAAACTTCAGCACTAAAATAACTGAAGTTTTTTTGTCATGGATTCATTAGTTTTGTCATAAAACTTTTTCAAAAACTTCCGCATAAGATGCCGAAGTTATTTCGTTCATTTGTAAAAACTTCAGCACTAAATAAGCTGAAGTCTTTTTGTCTTGGATAGCTTCTTAAAAAACTTCAGCAAAAGATGCTGAAGTTATTTCGTTCATTTGTAAAAATTTCAGCACTAAATAAGCTGGAATTTTTTTGTCCTGGATGAGCTATTTCAAAAACTTCAGCAGAAGATGCTGAAATTATTTAGTTCATTTGTAAAAAATTCAGCACTATATAAGTTGAAGTTTTTTTTTTTCCTGAATTCATTAGTTTTGTCATAAAGCTTTTTCAAAAACTTCAGCAGCAACTTCAGCAGTATATAAGTTGAAGTTTTTTTTTTTCTGAATTCATTAGTTTTGTCATAAAGCTTTTTCAAAAACTTCAGCAGAAGATGCTGAAGTTATTTAGTTCATTTGTAAAAACTTCAGCACTATATAAGCTGAAGTTTTTGAAAAAACTTCTAACATACTAGATAAATAATCACCTTATTCTTTCATAGTGTATTACTACTATAAAATAATCAGATTGCCAACAATATCTAAATCATAAATGTTGGAAACAATAAACGTGAAAAGAACAGAATTATGTGGAAATATTCACAAATTATTGTCTACTAACTTACGAAATTATTTATAATTTGTTTTTAAATAATCTGATAAATATACTTATGGCAATCATCCCATGAACTGAAGTTTCATAGTAGCACCAACAGCAGCAGAAGAAAGAAGAAGAAGAAGAAACCGAAGGAGGAGAAGGAGGAGTAGAAAGGGGGCTGAAGTTGTTTAAAGAGTGGGTACAAGTCAAAATTTAAAAAAAAAAAAATAGGTATAGGTTAAATGGGGGCGATCAAATAGGGCGCCTCGCGCAATTTTTACCTTAACAAGGGGTTTATATATTTGGCCTAAAGCAAAAATTGTACATATTCATAGCATATACTTACATTCGTCTACACCAAATATGTAACCCATCTCGAATCCACCAAACATGACTTATTGAGACCTCTTACAACTTATTTGGATGGTTGTTCCTCGTTGTATCGTATTGTATTGTTCTTCCACAACAGTGTTTGTTTTGATTGTTTCATTAAAATTGGTTGTATTGCATTGTTAAATCCATTGTTCTGAACAATGAAAAGTCCCCCTTTCTGAAACAACCGATTTGGTGTGGTGGGATTATTTTCTATTTTTCTTTCAATTATGCCCTACTTATTACTCCACAATTCTATTTTACCCTTTATCTTTTTTCTATTTTAACTCCAAATCTCCAACTTATAACCTACTTTGTTTTTTTTCAGACCAATGTTAAAGGTGTTTTGCCGCCTTCTGTTTTATTTCTTCTCCTAATTTGCTTGTAACTAAATTCTAATTAGTTGTGCTCCTTTGTTTTGCCTTCTTCTATCTCGCTCCTTTGTTCTGCTTTATTATTGTGTTTTGCTTGCTTCTGTTTTATTTTTTAAAATTGTTTTTATGAATAATTTTCGATAAATTTAATATTTAAACAATTGAGGGTATTTTAGTAAACTTACTATACAGTACGATACAGTCAAACCAAACAACAAAATATTATTTAACAATAACAAACAATACAATCTATCCAAATTTTATTCATAAAACGATACGGTACAATACAATACAATACATTATAAAACGATGGGGAACAACGATCCAAACAGAGTGTTAGACATACAAGATGCAGTCTTTTATGTGTATATTGATGTATGAATGCACAACACATACTATATAAATATTGTGTGTGTGTATTTGTATGAAAGATCAATTTGGCCTATTCCGCCATAAATATTTAGGCTTTTTTATTTTTAGCCTGTAGATCGAAATTTATTACAAGCACTAGCTAACATATACAAAATGTATACACTAATTGTGTATATAATATGTATATTATATGTATATTTTTACTTAATATACAACAACAACATGCCAAGAATTATCCCACATCGTGGGGTCTGGGAGAGTAGTATATACACATACCTTACCCCTACCTTGTGAAGGTAGTGAGGTTGTTTCTAATAGACCCTCGACTCAGGAAAACATAAGCACCATATTAATTAAAAGATAGACAAGGTGGGACAACACCAAAAAGCCATGTAAAAGCAGCATAAAAACAACACGATAATAAGACTGTCAAAATGAAAGAAAATGACAAGTAGTCATAGAAACCTACTACCAACAGAATGCGAGAGTGCGCGAATACTATTGGTATGAACAATCTAGACCACCTACCCTACTACCCTAATCCTCGACCTCCACACCTTCCTATCAAGGATCAAGTCCTCGGTCAGCTGAAGCTGCGTCGTGTCTTGCCTAATCACCTATCCCCACTTCTTCTTAAACCTACCTCTACCTCTCTGTAGGCCTTCCAATGTCAATCTCTCACACCTCATCAACGGGGCATCTGTGCTCCTCCTCCTCACATGTCCAAACCACCTAAGCCTCGTTTCCCGCATCTTGTTCTCAATGGGGGCCACACTCACCTTGTCGCGAATAACCTCATTCCTAATCCTATCTAACCTGGTGTGCTCGCACATCTATCTCAACATCCTCATCTCTGCTACCTTCATCTTCTAGACATGGGTGATCTTGACAAGCCAACACTCAACCGCATATAACATAGCCGGTTTGACAAGCACTCTGTAGAACTTACTTTAAATTTTGGTGGCACCTTCTTGTCACACAAAATACCAGAACTGAGTCTATTTCATCCATCATGCCCAATACGATATGTGACATATTCATCAATCTCCCCATCCCCCTAAATAATAGACCCAAGGTACTTAACATTTCCTCTCCTATGGATGACTTGTGAGTCCAGCCTCACTTCTCCTCCCCCTCCCTAAGTGTCACCACTAAACTTACACTCCAAATATTCTGTCTTGGTCCTGCTCAGCTTGAAACCTTTAGACTGCAGGGTCTGCCTCCACACCTCTAACCTCGCTTTCACACTACCTCGCGTCTCGTCAATCAATATAATATCATCTGCAAATAACATGCACCATGGCACCTCCCCTTGGATGTCGCGCGTCAGAACGTCCTTCACCAGGGTAAACAAAAAAGGGCTGAGTGCCGACCCCTGGCGCAACCCTATCATGACTGAAAAATGGTCTGAGTCCCCTCCTACCATCCCCTGTCGGGTTTTTGCTCCATCATACATGTCCTTAATCACCATAATATAGGCAACGTGTACACCTCTAGCCTCCAAACATCTCCACAAAACCTCATCGAGACTTTGTCGTATGCCTTTTTTAAGTCGATGAACACCATATGCAAGTCCCTCTTTCTCACCCTATACTGCTCCAAAACTTCTAACAAGGTGAATGGCCTCTGTGGTCGAGCGCCCCGACATAAAGCCGATATACTTTATATACAGAACATATATATTTACCGACTATTATTTTGGAGCCCAACACATCGAGGTAATTATCCCTAAAAAATTTCATATTTTTTTGATAGGATTCATAACTGTAATTATTTATGTCACTCTTGCAATTCTACCCTTTTGGATGGCTCTGGACAAAATCTCTTCTTTAGAATAAAGGTTTTAACTTTTTGTCTCACTCTTGAAAAATCTCATTCTTTCTATCAATTTTGCAGTTCTACCCCCCCCCCCCCCCCAATTCTTAATACATTTATACGACAACAACAACTCAGTAAAATTTCATAACTGCGTCTGGGGAGGTTAGAGTATACGCAGACTTTACCTTACCCCAAGGGGGTAGAGAGATTATTTTCGATAAACCCTCAGCTCAAGGAGACGAAAAAGACAATATTGCTTTATACCTTTATATAATATTTAATTCACACAGTTTGTACGTTGGTTCATACAATGCGTCCTCTACCCTTGTATTTGTAATAACTTATTTTGAATTCAATTAAATGTTGAGCAAATCTACCTCCATATTTTGTTGGATTCTGTTGGAAAAAATTGGATGATTATGGAGAATAAAAGGTTTAGCTTGAGGCGTGTCAAAAACACTGTCCTTAAGGATATTTCACCCACCCCGAGATGAATAATATTAGGCGTATCCCCCATGATTCAACAAGCTCTTCTAGTATAACTAGGAGCAGAAACAACAAAGATTTATGAGAAGAAAACCCAGCACAAAAGAAAAAAGAAGAAAAGTCTTTAACTTTTTTCACTCTCCTTAGAAGATGAAAACACATAAATATATATAGTCCAAAACAAATCAACTATCTAATGGTAATGTTCAAATCTGATGGTAACGTCCAAATAATGAAAAATACGTTGCCAGCATAATAGTCATTATGGCTATATAAAATTTGGCTGCCAGCATAATAGTCATTATTGCTATATAAAAATTTGACTTTTTCAAAACTAATATAAAGAATTCCATAATAGCTATTTAATGGTCAGTTTTAATTTGTAGAAACTGAAATCAAACTTGGTAGTTATCAATTACAAACATTAAAGAAATATATTCAAATTATTTAATGTAATAAAGACCACATTAAAAGAATTAATCTAGATGTGATTTTGAGTATTTTTTTTTTTTGAGTTATCAAATTATATTTCTAACAGATTCTTTTTGAAATCTTAATTTTAGAGATGGAATGTCCTATTACAACGGATAGTGGAAATTTGAGAACATTTGGAAAGAAGCTCTCTTCAGAAATTAAATACTCCATTAATTTTAATTTATATGATATCATCTTATTATTATTATTTAATCCAGATAAGGCTGACAAATTTTTATATTTAAAAATAATTTAACTTTAAACTTCAGATTTAATCATTATTGAGAAATTTTTAAAGCTACAAAAATATTATAATATATTTTAGAATACTACAAATATAAGTTTTATAGTCACATAAATATTATCGCAAGTCTTAAAAATCTTACTCTCTTTTTAAGCTTTCTGACGAGTTAAATTACATCAAACAAAATAAAAATTAATATGGTGGGAATAACAAAATTTAACATGTTATAGCAATTTAACTAGTTATATCAAATAACTTATCTATTTTAATGATATTTGAATTGAATCAAAAGATTAACCTTATCAACAACAACAAGAATTCATATAATCCCACAAATAAAATCTGAGAATTTATCTCTGGGTAAAAATATTATTTTCCATAGACGTTCTGCTCAAAAAGATAAAAAGAAATAATAAAATATTAACCTTATCAAAGGAAAAAAAGGAAAAAAAACAGTTTGAAGAAAAAGACAGAAGTGGCCAAAAACCCTGAGATCTCGACCTTAATCCTCAGACTAGCGAGAAGCAAGAACAAAGGGTTTTGCCCGCAACGATTTTCTCTATCTCACACATTCAAGTATAACTCTCTCTCTCTCTCTCTCTCTCTCACACACACACACACACACACTGTAATTTTTTTTTGTAGCTGTAATTGATTTATTTATAGTTCACAAATAAAATGGTTTTGGAGGATTCATATTGCCAATTTCAGACTATTTGATTTATTTGTAGCTCACCATTTTTTTGTCGTTGTGATTTCTATAAATTGTCCTTGTTTAGGGGTGCATTTTGTATGGATTTCCTTGAATAATGTTGTACCTTGAGAAATTATTTTTGGATAATTTTGTAGTATTTGGCTGGATATAGAAGTAGGTGACTTATGGTATTCCTATAAACTACTAGCATGGCCGGAGCTAAGCTGAAGAAAGGGGCGTTCAATTGAATCTCCTTTGTCGAAAAATTACACTGTGCTAATAGGGCAAAATCTTACTATTATATTTACACTGTGCTACCAGCATGGGCGGAGCTCAATGGGCTTTTGTTGGTCTGTAAAGTTTTTCTTTCTGCTCGTGTCAAATTGTCCTTCTCGTATTCTTATAGTACCTTTTAATTTATCAACGTCTTTAGGGAACTGTGGAAAGATTCTATTGTTCAAGTTACCTACAAAAGAGAAAAGGAGTGTATTCTACTCTTCAAGTTTGTTACCAATCACGGTGATTACAAATTGTTGTTTCGATCTAACAAAAATTATTGAAGAACTCTATCTATGTGAGTTTTGGATAGCTGGTCTGAGCCTAAATGAAGGAGGAGGGTTGTAGCAAGTTGACATGCAACGTAAACATTAGTCATAATATGATGAATCTCTAAAGATTATATAAGAAGGAATCATATAACCTACTACCACTAGTTTGGGATCGTGGTTTAGTTGATCAAACGATGTTTAGGAAATCTTCTGCATAGATCTTGCTGTCTTTTCTTTTTCTTTTTTGTCTAGATGTCACTCAGAGAGGTTGCTACTTCAAAAACGGAATCTGAAATTAACTCATAAATTGTTCAGTATCTTGATTACGCCAGAAGTAGAGAACACCTTTCTGTTGTTTACCTCTTCAGAGCTGGAAACTTTATCCAAAATTCTTTAGAATCCATCAGATGCTGATCTGTCGGAGATGTTATTTTTTTCAGGATAGGAAAACTAAATGTTGGCCAGAGGCAGAAAAGTTGCTGGGAAGGGGGAGACAGTGGCTGCACATTATGCTTTTGGCCCACTTGAAGATGATTTTATTATTAAGCACAGACTTCTTACTCGCACAACAACCACTAGAGGTGAACCGCCGTTGAAGAAACTTCAGAAAAAGTTTACTGCTTTTGCTTCAGAGGTAGAGAAGGAAGCTGATAACTATGGCGATTGTGAAAAACTTGCCAAAGCTTTTTTGCAAGAGCTAAATACGTTTGAGATTCCTCTCCTAAAGAGCAAAGCAGTCATAGATGCAAACCTTAGAGAGAAGGAAAATTTCAATGACCTGAAAGATGAGATAAATGGACAAATATTACAAGCTCAGGCCGATATAGAAGATCTCAAGAGGCAACTTGAAGAAAGCAAGATAGAGAGGCAGCATAAAGAAGAGTGTGAGGCCATCAGGAAGTTGGTTGCGATGCAGCCTCCAAGATCTGAAACTCAGAAGGTTATTACAGACCTTGAGAAAGAGATAGCCATGTTGGAGGCAGAGAATACTGCTAGTTCAAGAACATTAGAGCTTCGTAAAAAGCAATTTGCGCTTCTATTACACGTGGTATGTATCTTTCCGTAGAATCCATCTCGTTTGCGCTGTTGATTTTTCACTGGAAATTCGTTAATAGATTCGATTGAATTATATAGTAGCCAAACAACAGACCCAGTCTTATCCCACAAGTGGGGTCTGGGCTCTGGGCTCTGGGGAGGGTCGTGTGTACACAGACCTTGCCCCTACCTGGTAAGGTATATAGTAGCTAAAGACTTAGGAATTAGAGATAACTGACATAACACACTACCAACAGGTCCACAACTTCTTTAGAGAATTGCAAGATAATTCTCCTTCAATAAGCTTTTTACTTCAACATTTACATTTCACATTCTTTATTATGTTCTTTAAACCTGTAAAATCAGAAAGAGACTCTCTCTTGAGCTGACTCTCCCTATTGACTTTGACTGTTTTTAGTTTTTGTATTTTTGATATTATTGTCAACTCTCTAATTGTCGCTAGACCAATGGTAAAACTCTGTATGATTTTATATGAAAAAAGTAACCACGAACCATCAACAATAGGTGAAAATCCCAGGCTTTTCAAAGTTTTCATGACTTTCTAGTACCGTTTATCTTTATTAAGCATCATCTTGAAGGGCCTCCCGGAGCACAAGGCATCCCGCGTTCACTTGGGCTCCGGGGAAGGACTACACCCCAAGGGGTGTTATGTAGACAGCCTACCCTAATGCAAGTATTAGTGGTTGTTTCCACGGCTCGAGCCCGTGACCTATAGGTCACCGGGAGACAACTTTAAGCATCATCTTGAAATCCTCTGAACTTAGCCACTTGCTCTTATCATTGCCTTAGCATTCTAGTTTTTGGCCTAAAAGTCAATCACTATCTTTCTTTTTTAAACAATTGCATTTCTTTATCTATATAAATCATCAAATATTAGTATATCTCAAAGATGTTTGGTGAAAGTTATGTAAGACCAACTGGGGAACTTGGTTTTAAGTATTTTTGTCTGAATAACAATTATGAAGAGACTTCCCTGGATTTTAGTCTCTTAAATTGGTTTCTTTCCATTACCCTGGCATTATTGGGGGTCTATATGGTTTCAAGTAACATGATCTGAATGTTCATGAAGGGTTTCGTAACTTGAACATAACTACCAGATAAGAAGAAACAGTTTAGAGCATCCTTGCTGATTCTTATTGGCAGAATTAGGTATTATGGAAGAGAAAATAATTGATTTTCTTTTTGTTCCCTTTTGACTTTCTTCATCTTATATGTGCATTTTTTTTGACAATGAGAAGACGTGGCCAAATGCATCTTGTTCATTTCCACTTTACCTCTTGCGGTAGCTTGCCAACAATGTGGTCTTGCATAATATAAGATACTCAAAGAATGGACTTTAAGATTACTGATTGCAGTAAGAGATCACCACCGTGATCAAAAGGTTGTGGTAAGATATAAAAGAATTTCCTATAGCCATAGGTCTACACCAAATTTGCATGGAGCCTGTACTTGTTTATCCTAATTAAGGATGAGATAGCTAACAGTATACAAGATAAGATCCTATGGTGTAAACTATTTGTAGAAAACATTTGTGTTATGAAACTAGCGAGGGTGTTAACTGTTAACCAAAAGTTTGAACTACGAAGAGGAGCTCTAAAAATTTTGGTTATTAAGATAAGTAAAAGTAAGGCATAATATGTGCACTATTGCTGCCACGATCCATTAGTCGCTCCGATTGATAACAAGATAAAAAGAGAAAGATATAATATATTCATTGCAAGTTTAAAGCAGAAGAGTTAAATTGAAGTGAGATTAGGCGGGACTACGGTGCCTGAAGTTTGAACAAGATAAAAGAAAAGACATAATATATGCATTACAAGTCTAAATCAGAAGAGTTAAATTGAAGTGAGATTAGGCGGGATTATGGTGCCTAGATACAAATAATTTAATTATCTTGGCTTGATGTTCCAGGAGGATGGTATGGGATGAAGATGAATGCATTATTAAAATAGAGTGGTCGAAATGGAGAAGTGCTATTAGATTGTTATCTGATAGGAAGTACAAGCCAAAGTGAAATGCAAGTTTTATAGAACGGTTTCAAACAGGTAATTTTTATGGAAGTGAATATTGAGCCTCTAAGGTCTAATATATCCATAAGATGGATACTACAAAAATACAGGTATTAAGATGGATGTGTCGTCATACAAAATTAGAAATGAGTACTCCCTCTATCCCATTTTATGTGGCATGTTTCCTTTTTAGTCCGTCCAAAAAAGAATGACACATTTATACATTTAAAATTTTAATTAACTTTAAACTTCCATTTTACCCTTAGTGATATGATGTTATAGCCATACATGTTTATAACATATTTTAGACCACAAGTTATAAATTCATTCACTTTTTCTTAAATTCAATGCTTAGTCAAAAAATGCCCTATAAATTGGGACAGAGGGAGTACATTCGACAAAAGGGGTAAGTAACACACACAGAGGATAAACGAGAGAAGGTCGCTGAAGATAATTTGGTCGTATTCTATGAAGACCTCTAGATGCACCGGTCCATTAAGGGTGAAATGATGACAGTTGGAAGTGTTAAAGAATGAGAGACAAATCACATGGGAAGAAGTTCTCGAAAGAATTGTGTTGAAATCCTCGTAGAATTGGTGGAAAGTAAAACACAATAGAATAAAAAGATACATATAGGCAATACCAACTAGTTGAGATTAAAGTTTAGTCTTGTTGGTGTGCTCGCATTTGTCCAATATTTGCTTGGAGTCTTTTGATCTTGTTAAAGAATTTGTATGTCGGAAAAAAATGTAGAAAACTTTAAGGGCTAGAAAACCTTATTTATTGAATATTAGCATGAGACGGGTCTAAAGAAGCGAAGTGGAATGTGGCATTTGGTGGAATAACATTCTCGTCAAAATTTGAGTATTTTCACCTTATGAGTATGATAAGTGTAGAGCTACAAATTGACAAAATTAAAAATAAATTCCCATCTTGAGAAAACCGCATGATACCTAATACTCCAATAAAAGAAGTGAAAGCACGTGTGTGTGTATATATGTATATGTATATATGTGTGTGTAAAAGGTGAAAGATTGCAGGTTATGTCTTGGAGAGATTTGAGAGTTTGTGGCACATAAATTGCATCATCAAAATTATTTCCAATTTCTTTTACCTTTTTTTGTGATTCTGCATTTATCATTTTGCTTTGTAAGAAAAATAAAAAGAATAAAGTATTCTGAAGCCAAATGCTCTTGGATGGGTAGTTGAATAGGGGTATAAATCCTTTTTTCTCCTTTATATTGAATGTAGTCAATCACTTTGAGGTCATGAGAACCTTGTGATTTGATATAAATTATGGCATGCATCTCTGAGGAGAGTGGCGCGGCCAAACATCATCCCAGAAGCGAATCAGCTTACCATTGCCCAACCAAAGTCTAGCCCAAGTTCTGCCTGAAAGTCTCTCCGTAAAAAATAATACCTTTTAGCCCTGCTACAGCCAAAGCCCATGGCACGTATTGTCCGCTTTGGTCCAATAGACCTCATGGATTTGTCCCTTGGGCTACACCATCATCGAGCCCAAAAGCACGCGTACCATGTAAATTTGTGTTATGCATGATAAAGCTTTTCATTTTACTCTCCCATTCAGTTGTAAGATTCGCCTTAGGTGTCATTTGAACCCCTTCCAGCTAGAAGCTTGCCAGTTCTTCCTGTCCTTGTCGGCCCACCCTCCTTCATGGGCGTCACGAAGCCCCCTTGGGGCTACAACGAGGAAGAGGTTTGCACTACTACCGTACTGAGGGAGCATCCGGCTCTGAGACTATATCTGTCACAGCTTAAGCCCATAACACGTATTGTCCTCTTTGATCAAATGAACCTCACAGATTTGTCCCTTGGGCTACGCCATCGTCGTGCCCATAAGCAAGCATACCATGTGAACTTGTGTTATGCCTTATGAAACTCTCCACTTTCTCCTCTCATTCCGATTGAAAATTGAATTTGCCAAAGGTATCATGTGCACCCCTTAGAAGTCTGCTAGTCCTTCTATGACCCGCCTTCTGGGTGTCACATCCTTCTTTTCTTTTCTGTGTGGCTCGTTCTATCATGTTTATTCTATTATTCTTTTCTTCCTCCTCCCGCCACCCAGGGTGGTGGAGGGGGTGGTGGGGGGTTGGGAGATCTCTTCCCATCTTTGCTTCAGAATCAGCTAAGATTCTATTTACATGTTGGATAAACACCTACATACTAGTGGAAGGAGAGCCAACACATAATTAAATAATATGGAACTTAAAATTGAGACCTCATACTCACAGTGTCAAAGGTTGAATTATAGCACTACTAGATCAAGGCCTCATTTGGCCATTGGCAAGAATCTTATTTTTCCATCCATGCCTTCAGTTTTCCTTTTCTTAAGATTAATGCGCTACGTGTCCAATGATTAGAAGGACTACGTAATAGAGAATTAGAGATTTGAAGGGCCTTCATAGCGCCTGTTATTGATCATTCTATTTACTGTGGTTTTGAGGGACTTAAATCATGTCAAATCTTCCACTGCTGCTCCATCACTGTGAAGGGCTATGCTAAAGTTTGATCCCTTGTTCCTCCTATTATCTTCCCGATTCACGCTCTGAGATTTCACAGTTTCAGACATATTCAATTATTCTCTAATTTATTGCAGCTATTGTAACTTCCAATTACTATATATTAAGTTTCAGTCGATTTTTTCTAACACCCATGATAATCAACTATGTGTGATAAGCAGATGACTGGATCATTGTAAAACATTAATTGTCAAATTTTCCATGTTTGTAGATAGATAGGTAGTTAACGTTTGTGTAAGTGCTTAATATTTTATATGTATGTGAGAAAACTTTGATCAGTATAAGTGGATGTCTTTTGCTGATGTTCAAACTTCTTCCTTAGGTTGATGAGTTGCAGAACACGATAGAAGAAGAACAGAGGAGTTTGGTTGAAGAGATGAGGAATGCAGTTGATGATCATAATAAGAATGGGCTGGAGGATGCTACTGGGGGTCTTGAAGCAATGGCTGTGGATTAGCGAGTGGTTTGCACTTGGACTCCCGTAATTATAAGCGTACTCTTTCATCATTGTCTAACTGTACCATTTGTCAAAACGATGTTAGTGGTTGGTGGAATTTATTCTTATATGTTCCTAATAATTTTGACGAGTTTTAGTACGTTAATACTACAAAAATTAGCAATAGGTCTCTAATGCAGTACCTAATATTGGAATTCAATTCAAGTCTTTAAGGGCTGTAGCTTTTGTATGATGCATATCTTACTTCATATTAGAGTGTTTACATCTCAGCATCCATATAAAGTGCAATACTAATATTGCACAAAAGTACTGGTGTTGGAGAGGCATTTTCTTCTTTGTAACACTTTCTTTCAGGTTATATCTAGGTTTTCTTTGATTGTCGGCAATGTTTAACCCTTTCGAGATTGCTCAGAGTCAAGTCAATGACTTTTGGCAATCTGAGCTTTATCCTTAGAATTTGATTTGGTGCTGTCACCAGGTCACAACCTTGTCCTGTAGTAGAAGATAGAGTCTGCAGGAATCATGTTTGGTAGGGTCGAGGTGCTGTGAAGGCTTACTTAGGAATTGAGCATGAGAAATAACATATCACATTATGCTGCACATGTAGCTTTAAGTGTTATCTTCTGACATCTTAGACACACCTTTCGCCTACATGCACCACATATCTAAGAGTGTTGAGATCTCTAAGAATATCAATAGTGAATATTTATTTTCTTTCTGTCTCAGTTAAATGACTTCAGTCTTCATTGTTGCAGTTGGCATACTAAGGACAAGACTTTGCCAGATGACAAATAGCTCCTACCAATGGCTGTATTTTAGTATTAAGCACTCTTTTTTCTTGGAAAAGAATTTCCAAACCCCTAGCCTTTTTCAAGGCATATAGTAAATTTATGTCAACTTTGTATCAGATGCCAAATTTAGGAGGTGTAAGTTCAAGGACCTGGCTATTTGGACCTCTAATGTGCCTGAGAATCAGCCTCTACTAATTTTGATATTTCTTTCAGAATTATGATATCATGTTGATTCCAGTCCTATAAAATATCAATCAATGAGCCCTCCTCTGTCCCCAACTCCTCCCCCACCCAGGGCCCAAACTGTTCTCTTTCTTCCTTTTTGTGATGACAATGGTATTCTGATCAACTTGTGTATACATGGACTATATTACCTGTTGCTTGATACTGTCAACCAGTACAGATACCGAATAACTCTTCCCATCAAGGTCAAGGCAAATCGGAAGAAATTGCCTTGTGTTTTTTTTTGTCCGGTGATATTTGAATCGGGGTCCCCCATAGCTCTACTCACTTCATTTACGCAGACCAGAGTCTTGTAATAGCTTTCCGTCATGCTATTTAACAATTTTTGCATTTCTATGATAGTGTAGAAATACAGTACACACTACCATCCCCAGACACCACTTATGAGATTACACTGAGTTTGTTGTTATTGTTGTTGTTGTTGTTGTATGATAGTGTAGAAATGCTGGATATGACAGTTTATTTAATGTACTCTGATTTTGACATGCACAAATTGGTGTGGCTAAAACGAAAGATGGATTAAATTCTGATGGAGAACAGTCACCCTGACATCTCAGTTCTTTTATTATTGAGGGACCATTCTGATTTTGGCTGTGATGCCACATTCAGTTTTCAAATTTGATTTACTTGTCATCTTCACTTAATTTGAGATAGTCAAAATCTTGAACATGAAACATGAAAGGATTGACTCAGTCCAACTATAAAAAGTTCTCAATGGACTTTAATTAATTAACTTGATCTAAAGTCCAACTTGACCAGTTATTTAAATAGTGCTTAAGGAGTGTCATAGAATAAAGTCTAAGATGTAAAATTCATGATGTAAACTGAGGATAGTAAATTTTGGTTGGTTTGAATAATAAATTCCTCAACACTCGAGATTGAGGTTTTTTCAAATTGAAAAAGAAAAAAAAATAAAATTAAGAACTAAGAGGAACCTTGGAATTACAATTAACCACTACTAGAGTATGTATGTATATATATATATATATATATATATATATATATATATATATATATATATATATTAAAGAAATAATGTGCATTTGTGGCTAAGCTAAATATTATTATAAATATAACCAACTACCCTATCTTAACTAATAAAGTTTTTACCACAAAAAAAATTGAACTGAAAGACAATTAGGAAAATATATATAATAATGTTTAATTTAAGTTAAAATTAAAAGATAATTTTTTTAACTTAAATGGAAAGATAGTAAATAAAATTATTTTGAATCTGAATGGAAAGAAAGAAATAATATTCTTATAACGATATAACCAACTACCCTATCTTAGCTAATAAGTTTTTGACCACGAGAAAATATTGAGCTGAAAGATAAAAAATAACACCCTTATCTTAACTCATTATATGTGACGACCCAAAGGGTCATCACCTGTTTTCTTACTCATTCCGTACTTCCGAGGTCTTGAAAACCTCATTTGTAGTCGCCTCGATTTGCGTGCGCAGTCCGGGCGCGTAGCCGGAAAGCTTAAATATGAAATTCTGTGAAAAATGCTAAAATTTGATATTAAAATGAGTAAATTTGACTCCGGTAAATATTTTGGGTAAACGGACCCGGACCTGTGATTTGACTGTCCCGGAGGGTCCGTAGGAAAATATGGGACTTGGGCGTATGCCCGGAATCGAATTCCGAGGTCCCAAGCCCGAGAAATGAATTTTTGAGTAAAATTATTTTTCCGAAATTTATGAAGAAAATTGAAATGAAAATTGGTTAGAACATGGTGGTATCGGGCCCGTATTTTGGTTCAGGCCCCCGGTACAGGTCTTATATGTGGTTTAAGATATTTCTGTGAAGTTTGGGTGAAATTGGACGTTGTTTGACGTGTTTCGGACTTAAAACTCTAAATTTTAAAGTTCATGAAGTTTGAAGAAAAACTAGTGATTTTGAGGTTTGATTCATTGTTTTTGATGTTGTTTTGGCGATTTGATTGCACGGTTAAGTTCGTAGGATGTTGTTGAGTTAGTGCATGTGATTGGTTAGGAGCCCCGAGGGCTCGGGAGTGTTTCGGGGGTGTTCGGAGTGATTTCAACTTAGGAAAATTGCAGGTTTTTGCTTCAGCTGTTGCAGGTTCCTTTTTGTTCTTCGCGTTCGCGACGCCTTCTCCGCGTTCGCGAAGCTTTGAGTCTTCCCTTTCATCGCGTCCGCGTGAAGTTACACGCGTTCGCATAGACCAAGTCCTGGACCCCCCAGCCTTTCCTCTTCGCTTTCGCACTCTTTCCATCGCGAACGCGGTGGTCTGCCAAGTTTACCCTTTGCGAACGCAACCTTCCTTCCGCGAACGCGAAGGGCAATTTTGCCTAATTATTTTTAAAACCCCAAAACAGAACCATTACGGGATTTCACCAAGTTTTCACCAAAACCTTTCTTCTCCAAGCTCTTGCGCGACCATTGAAGCAATTCTTCATCAAAACTTCTTGGGTTAGTAAATCTTAACTCGTTTCCTTCATTTTTCATCAACGTCTAATGAATTCCTAAGCCTAGAACATGTAATTAAGGGTAGAAATTAGAGAAATGGGTAGGGTTAGGGCTTTTTGATTTTTCTTGATTTAGACCTCGTTTTGGGGTCGAATTTGAAAATAAATTATATATTCGGGATATGAATTTGGTCCGAACCTCGTGTTTTGACCGAGCGGGCCCGGGGGCGACTTTTGGGATTTTGGGAAGGAAGCTTGAAAATCTATAATTAGGCATTGGGTTTGATTTATTTAGCATATATTGATACTATGAAGTCATTATTGTATAGATTTGATTGAGTTGGAGCCGAGTTCGAGAGGGAAAGCGGTTGTTGTGGATTGATTTGGCCGTGGAAGTTGAGGTAAGTGTTTGGTCTAACCTTAGCTTGAGGGAATAAGAGTTGAGTCTTATTTGCTACTTGCTAATTGTCGATTACGATGTATAGGCATGGTGACGAGTATCTATACATTGGTGTCTAGCATGACCGTGAGTCCTTATATTGCGAATATCCTGGTTTTGTTATAGCTTCCATACTTAATTGATGATTTCTATATGTTGTAAAGAGTATGTGAAAGGAAATTGTGATCTTTGAACTTCGTGGAGCGTTGGCTCGAGTTGAAATACAAATTGTGAAGGTATATGAGATATTTAAATTCTTGGAGCGTTGGCTCAAGTAATAATGTGAACTATGAGATGAAAGTGAAAGAAAGAGAAAGAGATTGGTTTATTCCCTTGCCGGGACGTTTTGTTGTTTTGTCGATTTTCTCCCTTGCCGGGACATGGAAATTTATTGATATTGTTCACTTGCGGGGATTTAATTGTTTAATTGCATTCCCTTGCCGGGATTTCTATCATTATTTGTTTACTTTCTTGCCCCTTATTTATGATTGTTATTTGGGTGAGGAAGAGTGATAAAGCACGAAGGGTGATACCGTGCATTGTATGATATTTGTGGATCGGGTTGCGCGCCGCAACAACGCTAAATGATATGGATCGGGTTGCACGCCGCAACAATGATATTTGTGGATCGGGTTGCACGCCGCAACAATGCTAAATGATATGGATCGGGTTGCATGCCGCAACAGTGTTGTTATATATTGGGAACGGGTTGCGCGCCGCAACAATTATTGATACAAGTGTGTTTATTTTTGATATTAGTTTCTTTGTTCGCTGTAAATTCTAAGCTGCCCTTAGACTGTTACTCTGGATTTACTGTTAATATTGGTATACCCCGGCAGCATGTTTTCCCCCTCCCATCTATACTTGTTTATTCCTGCTTTACTTTTCGCTGTATATTATATAACTGCACAAGTTTAATTGGTAGTCCGATCCTAGCCTCGTCACTACCTCGCCGAGGTTAGGCTAGGCACTTACCAGCATATGGGGTCGGTTGTGCTGATACTACACTCTTTGCTATTTTGCACAGATCCAGGTTTTGGACAGCAGCAGCAGTAGCATGGGAGCAGGCCTTCAGTCCAGCGAGACACCGAGGTAGCCTTGCAGGCGTCCGCAGGTCCGGCGTCTCCCCTACCTTTTACTTTAGACTGTTATCTCATTGTATTCGAGACAAACAAATATATTTCTTTCATACATCGTATTTAGCATTCTTAGATGTTCGTGAGTATTGTGACACCAGTCTTGGGTTGAGGCTTATGTTGAATTCTTCCGCATTTCCATTCAATTTTCGTTAATTTAAGACTTCCGTTTATTTAGTTAAATTAGTCGCTTTTATAATGCTGATAAATTATTAAAAAGGATTATGTTGTTAATGATAAAGCAATTAATGTTTGGCTTGCCTAGCTCCCAATAGTAGGCGCCATCACGACTCCCGAGGGTGGAAAATCCGGGTCGTGACAAGTTGGTATCAGAGCTCTAGGTTACATAGGTCTCACAACTCACGGACAAGCTTCGTAGAGTGTGAGGGATCGGTACAGAGACGTCTGTATTTATCCCCCAGAGGCTACAGAGTTAGGAAACTTCACATTTGTTCTTTCCTGTCGTGCGGTTCTGTTTCTCAAATACTGATTGAATTTCTACTCTGTTCTTTCGCAGATGGCGAGAACACGCGTTTCCTCATCTATCGCTCAGCAGCCCGAGCCCCCAGCAGCAGCTCCCGCCACGGGCAGAGGCGAGGCCGAGGTAGGGGCAGA
>NW_017670279.1:1305769-1327484 GCF_001879085.1 Nicotiana attenuata
TATTCTGGTTTGTGATAGAGATGCTTCAGTGCTATTTGATCCAGGGTCTACGTATTCGTATGTGTCCTCTTATTTTGCACTGTACCTGGTCATGCCTAGTGATCCACTGAGTATTCCTATTTATGTATCTACACCGATGGGTGATTCTATTGTGGTCGATCGAGTTCATCATTCTTGTGTTGTGGTGATTGGGGGTCTTGAGACCCGTGTTGACTTATTGCTTTTAGATATGGTCGACTTCGATGTTATATTGGGGATGGACTGGTTATCCCTGTATCATGCTATCTTGGACTGCCATGCCAAGACCGTGACCTTAGCTTTACCAGATTTGCCCCGTTTAGAGTGGAGAGGGACCCCAGGTCACTCTACCCGCAGTGTTATTTCGTACGTGAAGGCTCGGCGTATGGTCGAGAAGGGGTGTTTGGCTTATTTGGCTTGTGTGCGCGATTCCAGTGTTGAGGTTCCCTCTATTGATTCGGTACCCGTGGTTCGTGAGTTTCCTGAGGTCTTTCCTTTTGACCTGCCGGGTATGCCACCCGACAAGGACATTGATTTCTGCATTGATCTGGCTCCGGGCACCCAGCCCATTTCTATCCTGCCGTATCGCATGGCCCCGCCAGAGTTGAAAGAGTTGAAGGAGCAGTTGCAGGATTTGCTTGAGAAGGGTTTCATTAGACCCAGCGTTTCGCCTTGGGGTGCGCCGGTGTTATTTGTCAAGAAGAAGGATGGGTCAATGAGAATGTGTATTGATTACCGGCAATTGAACAAGGTAATGATTAAGAATAAGTATCCACTGCCGAGGATTGATGATTTGTTCGACCAGCTTCAGGGTGCCAGGGTATCTTCCAAGAGTAACTTGCGATCTGGCTACCATCAGTTGAGGATTAGGGCATTCGATGTCCCTAAGACAGCTTTCCGCACTCAGTACGGGCACTATGAGTTCTTGGTTATGTCATTCGGGTTGACAAATGCCCCAGCAGCTTTGATGGACTTGATGAACCGAGTGTTCAGGCCTTATTTGGACTCGTTCGTGATAGTTCTCATTGATGATATATTGATATATTCCCGCAGCCAGGAGGAGCACGAGCAACACCTTAGAGTGGTTCTTCAGACTCTGAGGGATAGTCAGTTATATGCCAAGTTCTCCAAGTGTGAGTTCTGGCTGAGTTCAGTTGCATTTCTGGGTCATGTTATATCAGCAGAGGGTATTTAGGTGGACCCAAAGAAGATAGAGGCAGTCAAGAACTGGCCTAGACCAGCATCAGCTACAGAGATTCGGAGTTTCTTGGGGTTGACAGGCTACTATCGACGGTTCGTGGAGGGGTTTTCATCTATTGCAGCCCCGATGAACAGATTGACCCAGAAGGGTGCCAGTTCAGATGGTCGGATGAGTGTGAGGCGAGCTTTCAGAGGCTCAAGACAGCTCTGACTATGGCACCGGTGTTGGTTTTGCCCACGGGTTCTGGGCCTTATACAGTCTATTGTGATGCTTCCCGTGTTGGGCTTGGAGCAGTGTTGATGCAGGATGGCAAGGTCATTGCCTATGCTTCGAGGCAGTTGAAGATCCACGAGAAGAATTATCCGGTTCATGATCTAGAGTTGGCAGCCATTGTTCATGCATTGAAGATTTGGAGGCATTATCTATACGGCGTGGCGTGTGAGGTGTACACTGATCACAAGAGTCTTCAGTACTTGTTCAAGCAAAAGGAGTTGAATTTGAGGCAGAGGAGGTGGTTGGAGTTGTTGAAAGATTATGATGTCACCATTTTATATCACTCGGGGAAGGCCAATGTGGTGGCCGATGCTTTGAGTAGGAAGTCAGCTAGTATGGGCTGTCTTGCTTTTATTCCGGTCAGTCAGAGGCTGCTTGCTTTGGATGTTCAGGCTTTGGCCAATCGATTTGTGAGGTTGGATATTTCTGAGCCTAGTCGGGTGTTAGCTTGCACGGTCGCTCGTTCTTCGTTATTGGAGCGTATCCGTGACCGGCAGTTTGATGATCCCCATTTGTGTGTCCTTAGAGACACGGTGCAGCGTGGAGGTGCCAAGCAGGCGACTTTAGATGATGATGGAGTTTTGAGATTGCAGGGTCGAGTTTGTGTGCCCAACGCTGATGGGATTCGAGAGTTGATCTTAGCGGAGGCCCATAGTTCCCGGTATTCTATTCATCCGGGCGCCGCGAAGATGTATCAGGATTTGCGGCATCATTATTGGTGGCGTATAATGAAGAAGGATATTATGGCATATGTGGCGCGGTGTTTGAATTGTCAGCAGGTTAAGTATGAGCATCAGAGACCTGGTGGTTTATTTCAGAGGATTGAGCTTCCCGAGTGGAAGTGGGGGAGGATCACTATGGACTTCGTTACTGGACTTTCGTTGACCCGGAGAAGTTCGATGCAGTTTGGGTCATTGTTGATAGACTGACCAAGTCAGCGCATTTCATTCCTGTGGCAGTCTCCTATTCATCCGAGAGGTTAGCTGAGATCTATATTCGGGAGATTGTTCGCCTTCATGGTGTGCCGGTATCTATCATTTCGGACCGGGGCACGCAGTTTACCTCGCGTTTCTGGAGAGCAGTTCGGCGAGAGTTAGGCACCCAAGTGGAGTTGAGCACAACATTTCATCCTCAGACGGACGGGCAGTCCGAGCGGACTATTCAGATATTGGAGGATATGCTCCGAGCTTGTGTTATTGACTTTGGAGGTTCATGAGATCAGTTCTTGCCATTAGCAGAGTTTGCCTACAACAACAACTATCAGTCGAGTATCCATATGGCTCCTTATGAGGCTTTATATGGTAGGCGGTGTCGATCTCCGGTTGGATGGTTTGAGCCGGGAGAGGCTCGGTTGTTAGGTACGGATTTGGTTCAGGAGGCCTTGGACAAGGTCAGGATCATTCAGGATAGGCTTCGTACAGCTCAGTCCAAGCAAAAGAGCTATGCAGATTGTAAGGTTCGAGATGTAGCTTTCATGGTTGGTGAGCGGGTATTGCTCCGAGTGTCGCCTATGAAGGGCGTGATGAGATTTGGGAAGAAGGGCAAGCTTAGCCCTAGGTTCATTGGTCCGTTTGAGATTCTTGATCGAGTGGGAGAGGTGACTTATAGACTTGCATTGCCGCCTAGCTTATCAGCCGTACATCCAGTGTTTCATGTGTCCATGCTTCGGAGGTGTCACGACGATCCAGCCCACGTGTTAGATTTCAACATTGTCCAGTTGGACAAGGATCTGTCTTATGAGGAGGAGCCGGTAGCTATTCTAGACCGGCAGGTTCGTCAGTTGAGATCCAAGAGTTTCCCTTCTGTTCGTGTTCAGTGGAGAGTTCAGCCTCCTGAGGCATCGACCTGGGAGTCCGAGTCCGATATGCGGAGCCGTTATCCCCATCTATTCTCCGACTCAGGTACTTCTTTCTTTTGTCCGTTCGAGGACGAACGATTGTTTTAGAGGTGGAGAATGTGACGACCCAAAGGGTCATCACTTGTTTTCTTACTCATTCCGTGCTTCCGAGGCCTTGAAAATCTCATTTGTGGTTGCCTCGATTTGTGTGCGCAGTCCGGGCGCGTAGCCGGAAAACTTAAATATGAAATTCTGTGAAAAATGCTAAAACTTGATATTAAAATGAGTAAATTTGACCCCGGTCAATATTTTTGGGTAAACGGACCCGGACCCGTGATTTGACAGTCCCGGAGGGTCCGTAGGAAAATATGGGACTTGGGCGTATGCCCGGAATCGAATTCCGAGGTCCCAAGCCCGAGAAATGAGTTTTTGAGTAAAATTATTTTTCTGAAATTTATGAAGAAAATTGAAATGAAAATTGGTTAGAACATGTTGGTATCGGGCCCGTATTTAGGTTCCGGCGCCCGGTACAGGTCTTATATGTGGTTTAAGATATTTCTGTGAAGTTTGGGTGAAATTGGACGTCGTTTGACGTGTTTCGGACTTAAAACTCTAAATTTGAAAGTTCATGAAGTTTGAAGAAAAACTAGTGATTTTGCGGTTTGATTCATTGTTTTTGATGTTATTTTGGCGATTTGATCGCACAGTTAAGTTCGTAGGATGTTGTTGAGTTAGTGCATGTGATTGGTTAGGAGCCCCGAGGGCTCGGCAGTGTTTCGGGGGTGTCCGGAGTGATTTCAACTTAGGAAAATTGCAGGTTTTTGCTTCAGCTGTTGCAGGTTCCTTTTTGTTCTTCGCGTTCGCGACACCTTCTCCGCGTTCGCAAAGCTTTGAGTCTTCCCTTCATCGCGTTCGCGTTCCTGACACGCGTTCGCGTAGAGTTATTTGGCCCTGGGGACTCAGCTTCCTTTTTCCTCTTCGCGTTCGCATACACCCACTCGCGAACGCGTAGTCTTGCAGATCCCTTTCATCGCTTCCGCGTGAAGTTACACGCGTTCGCGTAGACCAAGTCCTGGACCCCCCCCCCCCCCCCCAGCCTTTCCTCTTTGCGTTCGCACTCTTTCCATCGCGAACGCGGTGGTCTGCCAAGTTTACCCTTCGCGAACGCGACCTTCCTTCCGTGAACGCGAAGGGCAATTTTGCCCAGTTATTTTTAAAACCCCAAAACAGAACCATTACGGGATTTCACCAAGTTTTCACCAAAACCTTTCTTCTCCAAGCTCTTCCGCGACCATTGAAGCAATTCTTCATCAAAACTTCTTGGGTTAGTAAATCTTAACTCGTTTCCTTCATTTTTCATCAACATCTGATGAATTCCTAAGCCTAGAACATGTAATTAAGGGTAGAAATTAAAGAAATGGGTAGGGTTAGGGTTTTTTGATTTTTCTTGATTTAGACCTCGTTTTGGGGTCGAATTTGAAAACAAATTATATATTCGAGCTCGTGGGTGAATGGGGGATATGAATTTGGTCTGAACCTCGTATTTTGACCGAGCGGGCCCGGGGGCGACTTTTGGGATTTTGGGAAGGAAGCTTGGAAATCTATAATTAGGCATTGGGTTTGATTTGTTTAGCATATATTGATACTATGAAGTCATTATTGTATAGATTTGATTGAGTTGGAGCCGAGTTCGAGAGGGAAAGCGGTTGTTGTGGATTGATTTGGCCGTGGAAGTTGAGGTAAGTGTTTGGTCTAACCTTAGCTTGAGGGAATAGGAGTTGAGTCTTATTTGCTACTTGCTAATTGTCGAGTACGATGTATAGGCATGGTGACGAGTATATATACATTGGTGTCTAGCATGACCGTGAGTCCTTATATTGCGAATATCCTGGTTTTGTTATAGCTTCCATACTTAATTGATGATTTCTATATGTTGTAAAGAGTATGTGAAAGGAAATTGTGATCTTTGAACTTCGTGGAGCGTTGGCTCGAGTTGAAATACAAATTGTGAAGGTATATGAGATATTTAAATTCTTGGAGCGTTGGCTCAAGTAATAATGTGAACTATGAGATGAAAGTGAAAGAAAGAGAAAGAGTTATTGGTTTATTCCCTTGCCGGGACGTTTTGTTGTTTTGTCGATTTTCTCCCTTGCCGGGACATGGAAATTTATTGATATTGTTCACTTGCGGGGATTTAATTGTTTAATTGCATTCCCTTGCCGGGATTTCTATCATTATTTGTTTACTTTCTTGCCCCTTATTTATGATTGTTGTTTGGGTGAGGAAGAGTGATAAAGCACGAAGGGTGATACCGTGCATTGTATGATATTTGTGGATCGGGTTGCGCGCCGCAACAACGCTAAATGATATGGATCGGGTTGCACGCCGCAACAATGATATTTGTGGATCGGGTTGCACGCCGCAACAACGCTAAATGATATGGATTGGGTTGCACTCCGCAACAATGATATTTGTGGATCGGGTTGCACGCCCCAACAATGCTAAATGATATGGATCGGGTTGCACGCCGCAACAGTGTTGTTATATATTGGGAACGGGTTGCGCGCCGCAACAATTATTGATACAAGTGTGTATATTTTAGATATTAGTTTCTTTGTTCGCTGTAAATTCTAAGCTGCCCTTAGACTGTTACTCTGGATTTACTGTTAATACTGGTATACCCCCGCAGCATGTTTCCCCTCCCATCTTACTGTTTATTCCTGCTTTACTTTCCGCTGTATAATATATAACTGCACAAGTTTAATTGGTAGTCCGGTCCTAGCCTCGTCACTACCTCGCCGAGGTTAGGCTAGGCACTTACCAGCACATGGGGTCGGTTGTGCTGATACTACACTCTGTGCTATTTTGCACAGATCCAGGTTTTGGATAGCAGCAGCAGTAGCGTGGGAGCAGGCCTTCAGTCCAGCGAGACACCGAGGTAGCCTTGTAGGCGTCCGCAAGCCCGGCGTCTCCTCCTATCTTTTACTTTAGACTGTTATCTCATTGTATTAGAGACAAACAGATATATTTCTTTCAGACATTGTATTTAGCATTCTTAGATGTTCGTGAGTATTGTGACACCAGTCTTGGGTCGAGGCTTATGTTGAATTCTTCCGCATTTTTATTCAGTTTTCGTTAATTTAAGACTTCCACTTATTTAGTTAAATCAGTTGCTTTTATTTTAATGCTGATAAATTATTAAAAAGGATTATGTTATTAATGATAAAGTAATTAATGTTTGGCTTGCCTAGCTCCCAATAGTAGGCGCCATCACGACTCCCGAGGGTGGAAAATTCGGGTCGTGACAGTATAAAGATAAATATGGAGGTATTATCAACATATACTACGAGTACCACTACTCTATTCAGCTAAAATATAAATTAAAGATAATTAATAAATGATACTCAAAAATATTATAGATAAATTTAAATATTAATTTGAGTAGTAAAATAAAAAATAATGAATATAATTTTTATTACAAGCAAAAGAAAAATGAATTCATCTACTAATTGGAGCTGTGGGCAATGATACAAACAACTCTAACTTATGGGTAATGCAATAACATGAACAAGGAATCAAAAAAGAAGAAAAAATTGTAAATAAATAATAATCTCAGTAGCAGATGTACATAAAATGATAAGATTTATTTGATCTTTGAGAAGAGAATGTTTCTAAAATAATAATGAGATGAGTCATATAATATAAATGAGATACACATATATAAAGCCGTTATAATAGATAAAACTAAAAAAATATAGACATTTGACATAATTCCAAGAAACAAATTAAAAATATTTAAATATAATTTAAATTTTATATAGTTAATTTAAATGGAAATTTAATGTCAAACTTCCNAATAATATGGAAACGGGGGGGGGGGGGGGGTATAAAGATAATGTGAGTAAATTGATATTTTGAATTAATCTAATGTGACGACCCGACCCGTCGTCACGTGAATTACCGCTTTGTTTTCCCCATTATTAAGCTTTTTTATGCTTCATTATCCGTATCTTATGTGATCGAGCTGGTTTGGAGAGGTTTTGGTAGGAAATGAGACACTTAGTCTCTTTAAGGAAGGTTTGGTTTGGAAAAGTCAACCGGATGTTGACTTATGAGTTAGAGGGCTCGGATGTGATTTTCGATGATCCGGTTAGCTTCGGGGGATGATTTGTGACTTAGGAGCGTGATCGAAAGTGATTTTGGAGGTCCGGTGTAGAATTAGGCTTGAATTGGCGAAGTTAGTATTTTGGCGAATTCCGGTTGATAGGTGAGATTTTGATCCGAGGGTCGGAATGGAATTCCTAGAGTTGCTGTAGCTTCATTAGGTGATTTGGGATGTGTGTGCAAAATTTCAGGTCATTCGGAGGTGTCTTGGTTGGATTTTTGATCGAATGTGTGTTTCGGAAGTTTTAGAAGAACTTAGGCTTGAATCCGATGTAATTTGATGGTTTTGGTGTTGTTTGAGGTGTTTTGATGATTGGAGCAAGTTTGAATAATGTTTTAGGATGGGTTGGCACTTTTGGTTGAGGTCCCGGGGCCTCGGGGTGATTTCGGATGGTCAATCGGACCAATTCTAGCATTTTGAAGTTGCAGATTTTCCAGCTGAAGTGTTGCAGAGATTTGGTCATCGCGATCGCGAGGGGGGTGTCGCGATCGCGTAGAGAAAAATTAGGAGGCTGGAACTTTGTTCATCGCGTTCGCACTCAGTGGTTCGCGATCGCGTAGGTCTGGGAGCTAGTGCATCGCGTTCGCGGAAGGATAATCGCGTCCGCGTAGAAGGATTTAGAGTCCCATAATATTTTGTTCTCCGCGTTCGCGACACAAGGCTCGCGTTCGCGTAGTAGTATCAGCTAGAGCATTGCGATCGCAGATGAGGCTTCACGTTTGCGAAGGGTAAAATGGGCCAATGGGATTTTTGTGCATTGCGAACGCGAGAAGGCCCTCGCGTTCGCATAGGGTAAAAAGTCACCTGGGCAGAATAGATTTAAGTCATTTTGTTCCGCGAGCTAGGTTATTTTTCCTCCATTTTTGAGCATCCTTGAGAGCTTTTGGACGGGAATTGAAGGGGATTTCGACTGGGATTGATTGGAGGTGAGTTTTATGAACTAAAAACATGATTTAATTGTAGAATCAACCTAGAAATTCATGAAAATTTATTAAAAAGGGGGAAGAACTAGGGCTTGAGTTTTGAAATTTCAAATTGGGTTTTGATGGGCCATTTGAGCTCGGATTTGGGAGTTCTTGGTATGTATAGACTCATGGCAAGATAAGGAATCCGTTGATGTAAAATTTTTTGAAACTCGAGAAGTGGGCCCGGGGCTCGGGTTTTTCAAATTTCGTGATTTTTGATGTTTTTCGATTCTTTTCGATTGGGTTATGTTCCCTTAGCCTATTGTGATGTATTCGTTGTGGTTTTGACCAGATTCGACGCGCGGGGAGGCCGGTTTGAGAGGCAAGGGCATAGCGAGCTAGGATTTTGGTCGGCTTGAGGTGAGTAATGATAGTAAATGATATCCTGAGGGTTTGAAACCCCGGATTTGCACAACGTAGTGCTATATTGAGGTGAAACACGCGCTTAACAACGAGCGCGGGGTTTTTTACTACTGGGGATTGTGAATTGGTCCACCCCGATTGATATTTTACTGCGTACTTAACAGAGATATGTTTGTTATCAACATGATTTGGGCTTATTGCCATATTTTTGGGCTTCATGCCGACTACTTGAATCCTTCGTGGGCTTTTATCACCGTTTCCTCACTATTTTGATATATTACTTGAGCTCAGTCCTGTTGATTAATACTGTTTTACAAACTCAGCCACTTTTAATTGAATTTTTGAGATTTAAATGATATTTCCTATGTTGTTTGGGTTGAGCACTACTGTTTTACTGATGCCGAGAGGCTTGTGATGATTTCTGGACTGAGTGAGGCCGAGGGCCATATGTGAGGATATGCTGAGTGATATGAGGCCGAGGGCCTGAGATACATTTATATGCCACGAGGTGGCTTGAGTGACGTGAGGAGGCTTTCAGGCCTTGTGAGTGATGTGAGGAGGCTTTCAGGCCTTATGAGTGATGTGAGAAGGCTTTCAGGCCTTATGTTGATATAGCGCTTGGACCGTAAGGGGTCCCTCCGGAGTCTTCACACCCACAGTGAGCGCGAGTACCCATATGATCTGAGAGTGAGCCCGAGGGGCTGATGCTATGCTGAGTGACTGATACTGAGCCCGAGTGGCTGACACTGTTCTGAGCGATTGATACTGGGCCCGAGAGGCAGATTCCTACTCACTATTTACTTGTTGTTTACCTGATTTACCTGTTTTTTAAAAGGGAGATTTCATTTGACTCTTTATTGTTTTACTGCTTTAAGTGATTTACTGCCTGATATAGAATTGCCTTGTGCACTTATGTGTTTTCATGCCTTCGGTTATTATTTATTATTATTACTCACTGGGTCGGAGTACTCACATTACTCCCTGCACCATGTGTGCAGATTCAGGCATAGCAGAGTCCGCACCTGAGCACTGATTCCTTCCAGACCAGGCAGCGAGTTGGAGTTACGAGGTAGCTGTTGACGTTCGCAGCCCCTTGTCTCCCTTATCCTCTATCATTTATATTTCTCTTCAGACTATTGTATCAGATATCATACTTTGTAGACTTATAGCAAACTCTGTAGTAGCTCATGACTTGTGACACCCCGGTTTGGGCTGTGTCGGGATGGTTTTCCCTTGTTATTATCGTTGTTCCCGCGTTTATGGTTATCTTAAACATGTGTTAGAATTGTTAATGTTAATTAATTGCTTTAAAAGAGGTATTTGCGTTGTTCTGGCTGGCCTTGTCTTCACGAGAGGCGCCATCACGACCGGGTTCGGGATTTGGGTCGTGACATTTAAAAATAAATCTATATCTCTTGCTCAATTAGCATTTTAGTTTTAAGAATCAAGATGTGTGATGTATGTAGTTTGGAGTCGAATACTTTTAAAATGACTCTCAAAAAGAGAATTGTCACATAAATGCAGTTCGATTCGATCAATTTAAAGCAACTCCAATAATGTTGGAAGGGAGTTAATCAATCATAACTTTACACAAGAATAGATGAACTGATGACATATATTTTTGTGGGGATAATGTTTTAAACTATGAAGCAACTCAGACATCGGCTAAACTAATGTCAATTATGTTTCCTTACGGTAAAACTAATTATCCAATATTTTATAATTTATTTTATATCTCAATTGTTTGGAAGCAACACATACACCTTTTATATTTTATTTTTCTATTAGTGCTAGCAGTTGCCATGCTAAATTAGATAAGAAGGGAGGATGACTTCTTCTCTAATGGCTCAGGTATGGACTATGATTTTTTAGCCCGTTGTTGATATTTATGTTCTCTCTCAAAACGTATGAGCTAATTGATTGAGCAACCGATGGAGTCGGCATATATGGTCAATTAGAATGAAATAGATTTAGATAGGGTAGACATATACAGGAATACAATTGCACTATTTGGGATTAATATTTACACAAAATAAAGTGAATTATAAAAAGCATAAGGTAAAATTCATTTAATTAAGAATTACCTGTAAGAACTCATCTTCTTTTAGTACATGTGCATGGTACATTTAAAGTAGTTTAATATTTATTAATTATAATATACTAATCTTAACTATATTCCAAAAGTATCATTTAAATTGTTAAAAACAAAGTGACTTTAATTGTGTGGTTAAAATTGAGGTGACATTAAAATTGTTGAGCAAATTACGATCCAACTATTTTATATGTTGGTAACTCCCAAAAGTTAGAATATATTGCTTGTCATTAAATCATCATGTGTGTATATATTATTTATCATTGTGAAATTTTAGGCTGACAGAAGTTGATGTGATGTGAGAATTATTATGTTGAGATAATAATATTATATTTTTAAAATTTAAATTAAGATATTACTAAATGTATTTTTATTAGTTATTACTTTATATAGTATTATTTCACTCAGTTTCAATTTCGATGAGATAGTTTGAATTTAGTTGTTACTTATATACTATCTCTTTCCTTCTTCTTGTGCCGAGTGTCTATCGGAAACAACCTCTCTAGGTCTGCGTACACACTACCCTCCCAAGACCCCGCTTGTGGGATCTCATTGGGTTGTTGTTGTATGACTTGGCACGAAGTTTAAGAACGAATAAGAAAACTTTTGAAACTTATGGTCCTAAAAGCTTTATGGGGCCGTGATAGTTGTACGAGTGTAAGAGCTTCTCATTACGGGTAAAATGAGTAAAATAAAAAATCTAAAGTTAAATTATTTCCAAATATAGAAACCTGTCATTCTTTAGAATAGACTAATAAGAAAAATACCTTATGTAAATTGAAAGGAAAGGAGTATATGTTTTTGAATCATATTGTATTTTTATTTGTTTGTATCATCGACTATATATTGGGTTATAATATTTAAGCTTATGCCAATAGTTATTCATATAATTTATTCTTTTTAATTTATAAAATATAGCAGGATCATAATATTATCCGCACATTGTGCGGGTACTAATACTAGTTATGATAAGAGCTCCAATTAACCAATAAAAACTGATTTTCAAGTTAGAGTTGTCCATATAGAAGAAGAATGCCCCAACTAAGTATAGTGTTCATCTTAACATATCACACTATTGATCATATATTGGGTAAAACTGATAACCCGAATCCAAAAAATGCTATTGAATTAATGGTTTGGTAACGATTTAATATTATTTGACTATTGAGTTATCGGTTTAGGTCTTGATTTATCCAATTTTATTAATTGTTTAACCGATAACCCAATAAGCTTTATCGTATAATTATACCCTTAAGTATGTAAAGCCACCTTAAGGCTTGATTGTTTTAAACTTTCTGAATCTCATCTTTATTCTTCAATTCATATTTTATAGTTTTAAACTTTTAAAGAATTAATTTTTTAGATTTTTAGTTTTTTTTTGGTTGCCCTAATTCTTTATCATATAAGATTAGATTTTTACCATTTTTACGTAGTTAGTAAGATTAGCTTGTTGAATGTATTATTAATTACTCCTACTAGCTTATTAAGAACTGAGATTATTCGTTGGAATTTTCACATGCAAAGAAAAATTTTATTTTCTAAAATTGAAATTTAATCCCTCTTATCTTAAGAACAAAAATTCAGTTTGTTTCTCTTAACAGTATGATCACGATATCTATAACAAAAATATGAGATTTTTTGATATTTTCGATTCTTGTTGGGTAAACCAATAACCGAACTGATTACTATCAATAACTGATACCCGATAATCGATATCTTATTGGTTTGGTTATCGGTTTAGTATATTTATAAATCGATAACTAATACGCCAAACCGATAACCTTCACAATCGAATAGAACAGACCCATATCCACCCCTGCTCTTTTCACCTTAAAGTGGAAAAAACATAAACTTATGGTACCAAAGTGTAATTTTTTCTAATAAAAATGAGTTGTTAATAACCAGACATTTTGGCATGTAGTTTGAACTCTTTTCACTTCAAACTTGAATAAACACAAACTTATGGTACCAAAGTGTAGTTTTTTGTAATCAAAATGATTAACTTTGTTAACCTCTCCCATCACCATTTTGGCATGTAGTTGGTGAGAATATATATAAAAAATAAATAAAAAATGCACATAGGAAACACTTTAGTACATATCTACTGTAAAACAGCACATATCTCATCCCCTTTTTGTCCCCTTTCTTCTTTTTAGGGTTCATTTCATTTTCTCTCTCTCTCTCTCTCTCACTGTTTCCACCTTCATCTTCAGCTCATCTTCTTGGTAAGAACCCAAATCTCAATTTTAATTTACATAATATTTCATGGGTTTTAATTCAAATTTGTCATCAAGTTGACTTTTTTTTGTTTGAATATCTTTGTTTCTGTGTTTTTGATGGGTTTTTTTTCTTTCTTCAAGATTTTGTGTTATATGTATGTTATGATTTGATTAAAGTGTAAAGGAGCTAGCTTTGTTAGTAATTTGGATGATCATGAGGATTGAAGATCATAAGAGGGTAGTTTTTGGATTGATTATATCTGGTCAGTTACTGTATATTTTGCTAATAACTTAAATTCCGCTTAGAATATGTATTCTTCCAAAACCTTTTGGCAAAGGCCTTACTGCACAAAGTTACCCGGTACTTGTGGTCGCGGGAGTTAGCAGGTACCTCGTGGAATAGTCGAACTGCACAGGCTCGGACACCACCCTTGTTAGCAGGGGGGAGGGGGCGCTTATCCGGTGTATTTTTTTTTGGGGGGGGGGGGGGGGGGGAGGTAGAAAGTGGGTGGCATATATATTTTGCTCGAACTCTCAAAAATGTTGCCGGGTGTGTGTCGGATCCTCCAAAAGTAGTGCATTTTTTAAGGATCCGACACGGGTGCGGCAACATTTTGGAGAGTCCGCGCAACATAGGACTGCATATAATATGTTGCCTTCACCTTGAATTTATGCAAAGAGGATGTATCCATTGCTCANGGGAAGGTGTGTGGGGTGGATGGGTTGGATGTACCAGCTCTGAAAGAAAAAAAGAGAGATCTTTTCAAAAAGGGCTATAAGGGGAGGGAAATTTTAGGTTTGGAAGGTCTAATATGACCTTTTTTGGTGAATGTGATTGACGCATGAGATCACTTTTGGGCATTACCTGATTCTTTATCTGAATCGATTGTCTTATTTCATGTAATGAAACTGGTAATAATCTCTATTGTAGTTGAACTGTTAGTTTGTGGATGTAGGATGATCTGCAGCTTGGTTTAAAAGTTTCAAGTTTTGTTCAGGAAACTGCTGATAAGAGATGTCGAGTGGGAGCTACACACACTGGTGCCACAGATGCAGGCAACCAATTCGGCCTCGAGGGGCTAGCTGTCTTTGCCCAAATTGTGGGGGAGGTTTCGTTGAAGAGCTTGATGACATGCTAGGTGCTAGATCTACTATTGAGGATGATCCTCATTTTGGATTAATGGATCCTTTCCCGGACCCAAGATTTGGTATAATGGACGCCCTTGCTCAATTCATGAGGCAGAGAATGGCAGGAAGAAACCCGAACTTTGACATTAGGACAAGATCTGGCATTGTTCCTGGACAAGGAAGGAGTTTCGGTTCTGGTCCATGGTTGATATTTCACGGCCAAACTCCTGTTAGTATGACGGAAAATGATGCATTTGAGTACTTCTTCAATGGAAGTCCGGGAATGGGGCAGCGGCGACCTAATTTAGATGATTTAATGGGGCCTGGGCTGCAACAGTTGATTGAGCAGCTCAGTATGAATGATAGGCAGGGCCCACCCCCGGCACCTCGTTCGGCAATAGATGCTTTGCCTACTGTCAAGATCACACAGAGGCACCTCAACACGGATTCTCAGTGCCCAGTTTGTCAAGATAACTTTGAATTGGGTTCTGAAGCAAGGCAGATGCCATGTAAGCATATTTACCATGCAGATTGTATTGTACCTTGGTTGGTTCGGCACAACTCGTGCCCTGTTTGCCGCCTTGAGCTTCCTTCGCGACCTTCTGGAAGTGCCCCGACCAATTGGAGTTCAAGAACTGGAAATGTTAGCAGTGGCAGCAACAATAGCGGCAGGGACAATACCGGTCAGAACCAGGGGAGGAGGAACCCCTTTTCATTTTTGTGGCCTTTTCGCTCGTCCAACCAAAACACAGGCAATTATGCTGAGAGAGGAGGAAGCAGCTCGACAGCTCCCTACGAGGAGAACAATGAAGCGAATTACCCTGCTTGGCGATTTTAGTTTCTAAGTTTTGTTTCCAGCATCTTTGGATTTTGCCTATTTTCAACTATAAATTATCCTTAGATGGAGTGGAAGTGTTTTTACAATTTGCTGTACTATGGGATGGAAGCTGTTCTTGAAAGGTGTATAGGTGGAAAACATCTTGAAATGCTTAAGGGACTTATGTAAATGATGTTCTCAAAATGTCAATGATGCATCTACTGTTGACAATAATTTTGCTTTTAGCAGGTATTTGGTGAAATAGTCTATATGGCTCAAGCTGGCTCAGACATCACTATTACTATATATTTTTTTTTTTGCTTCTGTTCGTTTATATATGGAGTACAGTCTCATCCACAATTAACAACAACAACATACTCAGTGTGATTCCACTGTTAACAAAGTGAGAAAAAGATATATGAATCATAGAGGAGTACGGTAGATCCTTGTGGTCTGGCCCTTTTTCGAATTCCGTGCATAGCGGGAGCTCAGTGCACCGGACTGCCCTTTTAATCCGACATAGGGCTAGGCATATATCGGGTAAAACCGATATCCCGAACTGTTAATTGTTTATTGGGTTATCGATATCGGGTTATTCGGTTAATGGTTCGGTAACAATTTAGAATTTTTTCATTGTTAGGTTATCGGTTCGGGCCTCGGTTTGTCAATTTTGTTAATGGGTTAACCGATAACCCAATAAGAATTAATAAAATTATGACTTTATATACATATGCTAGGGCTTCAGTTCATTCTCTCCTAGTCTTTCTCAGCCGAACTCTTCAGCTGCTTCATCTTCATTTTTCATAGACCTTACTAGTTACTCCTAGCGTAAGTCTTTAGTCTTATACATTAGGCTTTTAATTTCTATAACAAAATCCATCTTCATATTGGTATTTTTGGCTGTTAATGATTCTTTATTTTTTATTTTCGTTTCTTAATTTTGTGAGCTGACGTTGTGCAGCCTATACCTACTACCAGTTTCTCTTTGCACTTATCAATTCTCAATCGACAATCTTCGTCAGTTTCGGGTATACAGTATGCTGAGCTTTGACAACATGACAACATTTCTTGCCTTCTTGGTGTTTTTTTTTTTTTTTCTGTATTAGTATTGCCCGTGCACAGATCAAGGTTTTGCTATATGGTTTCTTTTTTCATGTTAGGCATTTGACAAATAACATCCAGTTTATTTGGTGAAGCCTATAAGGATTGAGTAGTTGTTGTCTTGTTAACTTAAATTTGAATTGTTGGTACTATATGTTTGGACTTATTAATTTTAAGGTGAAATTGCTACTACTTTGTATTATTATTAATGTATTTGGACAACTGTTGTCAAAGAATTAGTAGATTCTGTTGGTATTACTGTGTTCAAAATCAGAAAAGTAAACAAACGTTAGTTCAATAAATAAGTCGTAAAATAATTCCGAGCCCATAAGTTGCTTGTGTGTCCTTAAGGAATTTAATCCCCTCACTGTTGCCCAATGTTTTGGATTAATTCCTCCCAGGATAGAACGGAATAACTATTCTGCAATACTGGCAATCGAAATTACAAATTTCAGCGAACTCAACAGACGGAGCAAATCACACTTGACACTTATGTTTATTTGAAAATAATGCAAATAGAAAAGAGGGGAGAAATTTTCAGTTTTTTTCATTTTTTAAAAACGAGGCCAAGCCTCTAAATTTATAGACAAAGGAAGGGTGAGAAGAAGAGGTGCAATCCAAAAGGTGCCTCTTCCATTTCCCATTCATACCCTTTAAAGAAAAACGCAACAATCCCCCACATGAATGGGGAATGGGCATATGTGTAAAAACATACACGAAAATACAGTGTGATTCGCAAGTAAGGATTAATCGCATCTGGATAAGTAGGTTTCCCTTTGAACTTTCCGTAGTGAACTTATGTCGGATATACTCGGTCAATCGGTAGAATTGATATCTTTGAACCGTTGAGCTTTGGTGTATACCTAGACAACCACAAGTCACACAATCAACCCTTAACCGTCTTTGGTTCTCATTGTTGTGTTCGTTTCAGCCATGAACACCACCTGGTTCATAAGTGCGTAGAGAACTGGCCTTACAGAATTCTCCTTGAAGCGGCTTATACTTCACACTTGCATAGGTGATTCCTAAACGTGTTATCCCGTAGATACACTATTTGATATACCCTGTATCAAACTTAGAAACCATTAAAAAGTCTTAACTCTTTATCCTTGGTACTGAACATTGTCTCATCACGAGAATGGACCAAAAAGAAATTTTATTTGACAATGTTGAACCGTCATTAGTGACTTTGTTTGAGCTCCTTGAACCTAGATCTTGGGATCTCCAGTCTTCTAGGTAGAGTTACCGCCACAATGACTTGTCCTCGGCCATAGTCACATTCCCCTCGATGATCTTTCAACTACCTCTCTAGTTAGGCCTTTTATAAGTGGATCCGATACATTATCGCTTGACTTTACATAGTCAATTATGATAATTCCCCTAGAGAGTAGTTGCCTAATGGTTCTATGTCTTCGTCATATATGACAAAAATTTTCCGTTATACATAACGCACCCAGCCCTTCCTATAGTCGCTTGACTATCACAATGTATACATATAGGTGCCAAAAGTTTGGGCCAAAATGGAATATCTTCCAAGAAATTCCGGAGCCATTCAACTTCTTCACCGGCCTTCTCTAATGTTATAAACTCAACCTCCAATGTAGAGCGGTCAATGTACATTTGTTTGAACGATTTCCAAGACATCGCTCCTCCACCGACTGTTTAGAATCGGTTGAACCGATGATCTAATTTGCATCACTATACCACTCTATTATCGAGAGATACTTATTGTAGTGCAAAGCATAATTTGGAGTATACTTCAAATACTTCAAAACTCGTTTCATTGTCATGAAAGTCCAATTTAAACTTTCTTATGTTGTAGACTAATACGTCTCGACTTTCGATTGCATATCAGATTATTGACTACACTTAACGTAGCAACAATATATTAGAACAATAACAGGAATGATTGACATCAGTTGTGTCCACAACCTTTTAATATATAACACATTTCGCAATCACTCCGTCATTTTCAAGTATTTGTATGCTATTTATTCATACGTCTATATGATATGTGTCACACCTCCTTTTTTACACACCTACCCCGAAGGATAAATGTATAAGGGAGTTTTTCCATTTAAAGTGACATTATTCGAAATTGGATTATTTATGCATTCAGAGTCGCCACTTGGGATAGGTTTGGCTTTTGGTGTCCCAAGTCACCGGTTTATCTTGAATCCCAAATCGAGGAAATTTCGACTTCCCGAATGGAGTCTGCGAACCAGAAATTCTGTTGACCCGAGGGAAGGAGTTAGGCACCTCCGGATCCCGTGGTTTTAGCACGGTCGCTTAAACTATTATAATTGGCTAAAAATCTAATTTTTTATACATGTCATCCTATAATGCAATTTTAAAATTATTTACCGCTTTTAATTAATTTTTAAGAACTTGAACGTCGTTTAAAACATGTTTTCGGATCACGTCACATGAAATGCACCCGGATCCTCGACACATTTTATTCAACGTTTTGGGATTTGGATTTGGGTCACATGAAATGCACACCCGAGTTTAGGAAGGTAAAATTATTAGAGTGCGCCTAAAGTGACTAACGTATTATTAACTTTGCGGGGGGCCATGAAAATTCGCTAAATGGCACGTCCCGAGTTCTAAAATATTTTTAATAAAGTAATTTAAAGAAGACCACGCAGTTTATGAATTTTATTTGGCGCGGCGCACCTCATTTTATTTTAAGGCCAACCTAAAGGAACTATGGTTTTCTATTAAGTATTGTCTCTAAAAGGGCCTTAATTAATTAACGTTACACAACTTGGGCCTCAAATTCAAGTCCGAACTTAAACAAAAGGGAAACCTCTTAATTTAAATTCGCTACCTAATTTGGAAGGCTCAAAATTGTTTTGTTTTTGTTTTAGAACTATCAATTTGATCAAGGCTTCTAGCACTTAGTTTCATGTTTGGGGCCCAATCGTGAGGAAATGGAAATCAGAATCTGAGCCCAGGCTACCCAGGCCCAATCCGCAGATGCACTGGTCCAAACTTGGACTGCTTATTAAATAATTGGGCCCAACGTCTGGTCTAGTTTTCATGGCCCAAACAACAAAACAAACCAGGTAAAATCAGTATCAGCATAGGAATGTGAGATTTATGATTTGAACACTTAATTTTAAATTTTAAATATTGATGAACATTAATCCACGCTCCTAGATCAGCTTCTTTTAAACATCAATTTTGTAGTTAAATGTACACGATTTGGACTCTATTATTTCTAAAATTTATTTAGCTGGTAGAAACGAGAGCAGTACAGGGCTACCCAGCTATTCTGCAATTTAACTTCAAATTCACATAGAACTTTAGACTACAACTTTAACTTCAAATGTTCAAATAGTGAGCTAAATCATAGCAAACTCTCAATTTCGAACCAATAGACTAATAACTCTAATCAAATTCCTATAAAGTCCTGCTTTGATTGTCATATCTATATGTTGTGTATAGTAATCTATATGTAAACAATAAATGTCTAGTTTTCAGTTACAATGTGAAGATCTATGATCTTAGAATAAGTTTCAAGTTCACGCTATTTCTAATACTAAAGTTAAACTAACACAAAATGAAACTATATTGAGGCTAATGAATAATCCAAAGTCCAACAGTCCACACAGTCCATTATAGTACCGACTAATGGCAATAAAATACAGTAGGGCCGTAAAAACAATCAGAATTTGCAACAAAAATCAGTTGCCAAACTTCATTTCATTTGTTTACTTGAGATCTACATTGACACAAATTCAGGGAGTGTACCTGGAGTTAAAGCAAAAGGAAAGAAGAAGGTGTCAGCAGTGGCAAAGCAAGCAACCAACAGTTGAAATCACAACATAGGATAGATTGTGGACTCAAAACAGCATCACAAAGCCCAGGATTGAATGACAAAGGATCAACACCAATAAAATAAACTGGACAGACGTGATTGAACCCAAACAACTCGAAATTAAACCCAGGAACACCTTTGAAACTTCCGCAGCCAGAAATACATCCTTATCTAAGCTAGAAGTTTGAACTAATAACTGAAACTTGAAATTAATCTAAGGAAAGCTTCAATGAAACAGTATTTTTGGAGTTTTTTGTGTTATTTTTGGTTTTTTTGGAGGATTTTAGATCTAGAAGGAATTCTCTAACTCTCAGATTTCAGTTTTTTTTGTTTTTTTGAATTTGAAATTCAAATTTTCAGATCTTCAAAACTTGTAGAAACTTTGGGGGAATTTTCAGATGCTAGAAATTTTTTGGGAATTTTTCAGGTGTTCAAAACTTGAGGAACTTTTGGGGGGGAGTTTTTAGATCTGGAACTTTTTTGGGAATTTTCAGGTGCTAGAAACTTTCAGGGAATTTTCAGGGGGTTCAAAACTTGAGGAACTTTGGGGGGGGGGGGGAGTTTTAGAGTCTGGAACTTTTTTGGGAATTTTCAGGTGCTAGAAACTTGTTGGGAATTTTTCAGATGTTCAAAACTTGGAAAAGAAGGCAAGGGGACTGCCTTTTATAGGCAGAAAATCAGGGGAAGCTTCCAGATTTCACTTACCCCTTTTCCCCCCTTTTTATTTTTAGTTTTTATTCATTAAACCTTCATTTTTTGACTTGTTTCTCAAGTTACTGCTCTAAGTTTCTGAAATTAGAACTGAGGCCCTATTTTAGAAGATCCTAGAAGATTCTAGCTCCAACTACAGCATTCCTACCCAATCCTAAATACCTAGATTACCCCTGAACTCCCCTGAAATTACCAACTTTATGTCAATTAACCCCAACCTATTACCCTGTCAGTAACTATGGTTAACTAATCACAAATTTGGGAATTCCAGCTAAGTCCAAGCAAGTCCTAGATTTGAACTTCATCACTCAACCAACTAATCAAAAATGGAAATTGAATTTAACTAAACTGTTAATCTAACTAAATTTATTCACCAAACGATTCAACAATTCAAATGAAATTAACTAAGGCCAAATTATCAGTTAACAATCAAAACTTATTTAGTCAAAACCAACAGAAAATCAAAGTAAAAANCAAACTTCATTTCAGTTGTTTACTTGAGATCTACATTGACACAAATTCAGGGAGTGTACCTGGAGTTAAAGCAAAAGGAAAGAAGAAGGTGTCAGCAGTGGCAAAGCAAGCAACCAACAGTTGAAATCACAACATAGGATAGATTGTGGACTCAAAACAGCATCACAAAGCCCAGGATTGAATGACAAAGGATCAACACCAATAAAATAAACTGGACAGACGTGATTGAACCCAAACAACTCAAAATTAAACCCAGGAACACCTTTGAAACTTCAGCAGCCAGAAATACATCCTTATCTAAGCTAGAAGTTTGAACTAATAACTGAAACTTGAAATTAATCTAAGGAAAGCTTCAATGAAACAGTATTTTTGGAGTTTTTTAGTGTTATTTTTGGTTTTTTTAGGAGGTATTTTAGATCTAGAAGGAATTCTCTAACTCTCAGATTTCAGTTTTTTTTAGTTTTTTTGAATTTTGAAATTCAAATTTTCAGATCTTCAAAACTTGTAGAAACTTTGGGGAATTTTCAG
>NW_017670280.1:0-2561 GCF_001879085.1 Nicotiana attenuata
AGTATAAATAATGGGTAGAAAACATGCTTGTAGGATTTTATTTACTTATCTGCGCAATAGATAACCTGTATAGGCCATGCATCTCATTCATTAGAGATCCTGCTTTAGGTTCTTTACTTTCAGCCTGTCATTACGCTCATCTTGTAACCACGATCAGTTAATAACCAGCAAATAACTAACAACAAGCCAAATAACTCGTCATTACTGCATTGGCATGTTAGAAACCATGATTTAGGTACTTCTGTGCATTAGATATCCTTCCCATTGGACTTCTCACTCGTTCGAGTTGCAGTAGTTAATTCACGTTTAGCTAATAACTTTGTTAAAATATAGCTAAGTGGTTTGAAACATTTTCTGCAAATGTCTTATCACGCGTACCTTTATAAATCAGAATCAAAATATGTGTGTTCATTCTCTAAATAACCAGACAATGTACAACGACGCCTAGGCAAACTTCAGGTCCGATAAGAACTGATCAATTGTGTTAGCCTAAAACCAACCAACTTCTTTAAGTTTCAACTCTGCCATTCCTATTCTTGTTTTGATTTTCTGAAGTTCACTCAGCTTTTTCTTAAACAAAACTCTGTTGAAAACGTTTGAAATGATGCACCTACTTACTTTTATTGAGCTTCTGATTTTATTTACTAGGTTACTCATCTCCGCCCAGAATCGTGCTATTATTGCTACTACTTCGTTTTCAAAACCAAGTTTTAACTGCTCCTATCTTTTGAGACCTTAATTGTGTTTAAGTCATGCTATTTATGTGTTTTGTTTGAGGAGGTATATATGAGCCTTTATATGTCTACATGCTTCCCCCAACATGCAGTATATGTTTTGTATGTCGCCTTAGATTTTTATCCTTTGAAACCAATCAGCCTAATATCCTACCCTTTAGGATTAGTGGTCCTAAGTTCCTCTGGGACTGATAAGATGGAGACGGGTAAAACGAGACTATTCCGTATTTAATACCTTAACAGGGTGGGAACGGGTAGATATGGATATGATGACCACGCGATAACACCACGTGTATAAACGGTTACCAGGTGTTGTGTGGAGTGATCCATATTATGTACAAACCTAGGTCCCCTTCCCTCATTTGTCCACTTTATTTTTAGAATTTCAGCTACTTTTTTGCCAAAACTTTAGCTTTTAAACTGCTTGCAACAACTATATGAAAATTTCTTCCTTCATTCAAGATTTCCAAACTGCTTCCTCTATCAAAATTCAGTTTCTTTAACTTCCTTAATCTCTTGCAACTATTATTTGAAAACCCCTTTGTATTTGTTTGCCTACTTGTTGTTTGCATTTAAAGTCACAATATGACATGGCCGGGAACCACACTAATGGATCTTGAGGGGTGCCTAACACCTTCCCCTCGAGATAATTTCTAGCCCTTACCCGAACTTTGGTTTTCCAACTCAAAAACTCTTAATGTCCTAATGCACTTAATCATTAGGTGGCGACTCTTCAAATCCAAAAACCCAAATCCCAAAAGGGAATAGAGTTGTCCGCCCAAATATCGTAAACCAGATTTTGCGAGAAAAAGGGGGCGTCGACACCCGCGGATGGGGATCAGCTAGTTGCTGTAGTGGTGCCGGAGCCCAGACCAGCTGCAGATGAAGATTCGCAGAAGTTATTAGACAGATAGACCAAGCTACACCCTCCTATCTTCGGAGGGGAGCGTCATGAGGATGCCCAGGACTTCATTGATAGGTGTAGGGACAGACTGCACAACATAAGGATATTGGAGTTGCATGGGGTTGACTTTACTACTTTCCAGCTGGAGGGCAGGGCCCGTCGGTGGTGGCAGTCGTATGTTCTTGGTAGGCCAGCAGGTTCTCCTCCTATCACTTGGAGTGAGTTCACACAGTTATTTCTGGACAGGTATATCCCACCCTCTGAGAGGGAAGAGCTACAGTATTAGTTCGAGCAGCTTAAGTAGGGTCAGATGTCTGTGACCGACTATGAGGCGAGGTTTTCTGAGTTGTCCCGTCATGCATTGATGATACTTCCTACTGATGCGGAGAGGGTGCAGAGGTTTGTTGCAGGATTGCATTCTGGCATTAGGGCCAACATGGACCGAGAGGTGGAGATGGGGACTCCTTATCAGCTAGTGGTGGAGATTGCTCGGAGGATCAAGGGCTACCGTCTGAGAGGTAGGGAGCAGATGAGGCAGGACAAGAGGGCTAGCTTCTCTGGAGAGTTCAGAGGTTCCCCAGCTAGGGGTAGAGGTCAGTTCGGGAGGGGTCAGCCCAGCAGGCCCCCATATTCAGCGCCACCACCTGCTCGGGGTGCTCCAGCGCGCCTCTATTTCAGCGCCATGCCAGAGAGTTCTTATCGCCCGCCATCTATTCAGGGTTCCTCCTGTGGGTATTCAGGTCCCCAGGGTTATTCTGGTCCTTATTTCAGTGCTATGCCGGAGGGTTCACACCGTCCACCGGCTATCCAGGCTTCTTCTAGTGGGTCTACAGGCCATCAGGGTCAGCCATCGGGACAGCAGGCCGCCGCACCGCGAGGTTGTTATGAGTGCGGGAGACCCGTCGACCAATGTGAGGGAGATC
>NW_017670280.1:4492-94188 GCF_001879085.1 Nicotiana attenuata
ATGTTATGCTTCTTCATGTTTCATTATCAGTATTTGATGTGTTAGAGTTGGTTTGGAATGGTTTTGATAAGAAATGAGACACTTAGTCTCTTTTAAGAAGGCTTAAGTTGGAAAAGTCAACCGGATGTTGACTTTTGTGTTAGAGGGCTCGGATTTGAATTCCGATGATTTGGTTAGCTTCGGGGGATGATTTGTGACTTAGGAGTGTGATCAAAAGTGATTTTGGAGGTCCAGAGTAGAATTAGGCTTGAATTGGCAAAGTTAGTATTTTGGCGAATTCCGGTTGATAGGTGAGATTTTGATCCGAAGGTCGGAATGGAATTCCGAGAGTTGCAGTAGCTTCGTTAGGTGATTTGGGATGTGTGTGCAAAATTTCAGGTCATTCGGAGGTGATTTGGTTGGATTTTTGATCGAATGCGTATTTCGGAAGTTTTTGAAAAACTTAGGCTTGAATTCGATGAGAAATGATGGTTTTAGTGTTGTTAGAGGTGTTTTGATGATTGGAACAAGTTTGAAAGAGGTTTTAGGATATGTTGGCATTTTTGGTTGAGGTCTCGGGGGCCTCGGGTGTGTTTCGGATGGTCAACGGGTCATTTTTGGAACTTGTTGGATTGCTGAACTGCTGGTATCTGGTTTCCTTCTTCGCGAACGCGAGGGGTGTCTCGCGAACGCGAAGTGGAAAAAATGGGGGAGCTGAGATTTGGCCTTCGCGAACGCGAAGGAGGGGAACAGTGTGCTACGCGAACGCGAGAGTGCAATCGCGAACGCGTAGAAGGAGATTGGGCCTGGAGTCAATTGGTCTACGCGAACGCGAGACATGCTACGCGAATGCGAGACATGCTACGCGAACGCGAAGAAGGAGGGGTCAGACCTGGGCAGAATGTTTTAAAACATTTCATCCGCGAACCCAACCCACTTTTCCTCCATTTTTGGGCATTGTTGAAAGCTTTTGGACGGGGATTGAAGAGAGTTTCAACTGGGGTCGATTGAAGGTAAGTTTTATGAGTTAAAAACATGATTTTATCGTAGAATCATCCTTGAAATTCATGAGAATATAGCCAAATTGTAAGAAATTAGGGCTTAAGTTTGAAATTCTAAATTTGAGATTTGAGGGGCCATTCGTGGTCCGATTTAAGAGATTTTGGGATGTATAGACTCGTGGTGAGATAAGGAATCCGGTGATGTGAATTTTATAATTTTTCGAGAAGTGGGCCCGGGGCTCGGGTTTTGCCAACTTCATGATTTTCGATGTTTTTCGAGTCTTTTCGATTGGGTTATATTCCCTTAGCATATTGTGACGTATTCGTTGTGGTTTTGGTCAGATTCGACGTGCGAAGAGGTGAATTCGAAAGGCAAGGGCATAGCAAGCTAGGACTTTGGTCAGCTTGAGGTTAGTAATAAATGTAAATGCTGTGTTGAGGGTTTGAAACCCCGAATTTGCACATCGTAGTGCTATGTGAGGTGACTTGCACGCCGGATAACGGGCGTGGGGTAGATCACCGTCAGGGACTGTGACTTGGTCCGTCCCGCTTAATAAAATTGATACCTATTTGATTGTAGATTTGTAATATCCTTATTAAAATGGATTAATTGTCACAATTGGGCTTCGTGCCAACTACTTGAATCCTTCAGGGATTATTTTAATGGTTTCTTACCATATTTATAAATATTAAACTCAGTCCTGGTATTTAATACCGTGTTTGAAATCTCAGCCTTTTTCTTAAATTAGAAATTAAGTTAATATTTTTAAATGAAGTTTGGGCTGAATATTTTTATACTATTGTGTGATTTTTGGACTGGGTATGGGATCAGGCTGCACGCCGCAGCAGTATTATAATGATATTGATATGAGGCCAAGGACCTGTTTGATGCCACGAGATGGCTTATTATTGCGCTTGGGCCGTAAGGGGCCCCTCCTGGAGTCTGCACACCCCCAGTGAGCGCCGTCGACGTTAAATAAATGGAGCGGCCTGCACGGCCGCAGCGGGGTACTGGAGGTACTGGTTTATGTGTTGCATTGCATACTTGATTGCCATTTACTTATTTATCTGTTGTGATATTTCTATAATTGTATTCATTAGTTTATTGAGTTGATATGATTTAGATTGAGATGCTGTAATTATAGCTTACTTTGTGCCTNTATATTCGGGCGGGGCCCGGGGGCCCCGAGCGTCAATCGAGCGAGGCCCGAGTGAAGTTGGAAATTTTGAGAAGGAGCTGAAGCTCCAGTTATCTGTCATAACCGTACCTGCGGTTGGTCAGCCGCAGGTACGAGACCGCAGAAGCGGTTTTCCTCTCGCATGTCCGGCCAAGCCAGGCCAGGCCAAAGCTGCAGAAGCGGCTGTTTTTCCGCAGAAGTGGAGCCGCAGAAGCAGCTTGAATCTCGCAGATGCGGCCCAGCTGAGATTCCGTAGAAGCGGGCCCTTTCTGCAGATGCGGTGGGCGTAGGTGCAGCCCATGACCGCCGATGCGGAAATCGCTGAAGCAATGAGCTCATTTAATACGGGCTCCAAGCCATTTTTGCCCATTTCTCACTCGTTTATTGGGCGATCACCTAGCATCTTGAGGTAAGTTCATCCTCCTTATTTCTAATTTTAATACTTGAGTTTTGGGTAGATTAACACACAAAGATTAGGAAAAGTCAAGGGATTAGAGCAAAACCTAGGGTTTTGATAAAAACTTAGATTTTACCACGGAATTTGTTATGGAATGAAGTAGAAATCATATATTATTGATCCTTAGGTTATAGAGAACAACTTCCTTAGAAAAATTTCGGAATCCGGGCACGTGAGCTCGGGGTCGGATTTTAGGAAACCTATGTTTAAAGTTGGGAAATTACTGTAGTAATTAAATTGCGAACTCTTGAACTTATATTGACTAGTTCCTACCTCGTTTAATTAGCTTTGGATCGTTCGGGTCCAATTGAGGGGTTTGAGCACGTTCTTGGTATTGGAAGCACGTTTTGGAGCGAGGTGAGTCTCTTTTCTAACCTTGTAAGAGGGAATTGTCCCCATAGGTAAGTTAATCAATCATGTTTGCTAAATTGTGGGGGCTACGCACGTACGAGGTGACGAGAGTCCGTGCGTAGCTACTAGTATGTTAATTGTCCGGGTAGTTTAGGACCCGTATCATACTATGTTTGTAAATACCTATATTCTTTCATGTTAATGAAATCATTTAGGACTTGTTAGGAGTTGGAAACAATGTATGAAAACACATGTACTTACTTGATGACTCGTATGAATTTATTTAATTATGATTGTGCCTTATGTGCCCTCTTGATGATGATTGATTATTTGTGGATCGGGCCGATCGCCTCGGTATAAATAGATGCATTTATGGTTCGCGCCATTCGATCCTCTGGCAGTGCACATTTCTTTTTATGTTGGACTGGGCCGTACGACCTCGGCATAATGTGCGCATGTTATCTATGTGATTTCATATTCATGACTAGTCTTATTAAATGCCCTAAAATGTAAATAGCTAATTATGAAATTGTCTACGGAATGACTTATTTCATCATGCTATAAATTGCTATCTATATATTGTGATATCTATGCGTAGTAAAACACTTCTTATATAATTGACCCTAGTAAGTGTCAAGTCGACCTCTCGTCTCTACTTCTTCGAGATTAGACGGGATACTTACTGGGTACATATTATTTATGTACTCATACTACGCTTTTGTACTTAATTGTACAGGATCTGAGGCAGGTACATCTGGCTATCAGTCTGGTGCGCACGTTTGATCATAGTCCGAGATTCCACAGTGAGCTGCCCCTTTTCCTATGCCGACCAGCAGCGTGATGGAGTCTTTTCTGCATTTTTTCTGTCTATTCTAGTTCTGACAGTAGGGTAGACTATTCTTTTGTATATTCCACTAGATGCCCTTGTACTTATGACATCAGGTCTTGGCACACACATTAGTAGACTATTCTTTTGGGGTTGTATAACTATTTCGATTTGATGTAAATCATTTCTTGTTTTAAAATTTAAATTTGAGTTTGCGCTACCTGTTTTGGAAAAAAAATAACACAAAAAAAAACTTATTAAAAATTCCGCGTTGGCTAGCCTGACAACGGTGTTGGGCGCCATCACGACCTGGAGTGAAATTGGGTCGTGACACCCATCATACTTCGGGATATCGGGCATCTTAAACTTTTTTAGAATCGGCAAGGGAGCGGCACTTGGCTTCCAGGGTTGTTGAGAATATTTATCAATATCCACTCCTTTGATTACGGGTGGAACACCAGGTATCTGCTCTTTGCGGTCGTTCTCTCCTTGAGCTGTTTCTGCAAAGTTAGTACTAAACTTTGTAAATCATAATTAATCGGGATACCTGACCCTCCATCGCAAGATTCGCTGGGAGTTCCACCGCTGCCCCAATTGGCGAGTCTTGAGCGCGGATTCTCTATGGTTGCGGTGTTGTTTGGAGGCGGATTTGGTGGTACAATTGGTAATCCGCTAACGAAAGCTTGAAGAGCATTGTTCACGTGTTCTGCAATTAGTTGCTTCAATGCATCATCAACATTTTGATCGTCCCCTTGTTGATTATTCACATATGATATTGATCTGTCAGGTGAATTATCTCGGGAGTGTCGAGGAGAATTTTGGGGTGAAGGAATTGGGGTGGCATTCTCTTGTTGATTCTGTTGGTTCAACTGGTCTTGCTGGTTTTGTTGGTTTTGTTGGTTGTTGTCGTTAGCGGTCGACATGATTTTTTGACAGAAAAATGAATTTGAAAAGTGAAAAGATTATCAGATTCCCGGTAACGGAACCAATTTGTTTAACCAAAAAATAGGAATTTCGGTCAAAGCCTATTTTTAGAAGTACTCGGACTACTGATAATCAAGAAAATCAATATTCTCGTATTAAGAAAGGAAATTAGAATATGAAATAGCAGAATAACCAATAGAAAGCAAAAGAAAGTAATTGTATTGCAATAATAATCAGAATGTCCCTGTACAAATGATATCTCTTTCCCTTTTATAGGAATCTTTGAGTACAACTTTTTCCCTTTTATGACTGAACATTATGAGCATTAATGATATTAATGAGACGTTATAATTGGTAATCGTAACTGTTTATGAAGGTTCTGTAATGTTTGAGATCATTCACGTTCATTAATTGCTGATTCACAAATCTTTCCTTTTTATTGTCTCGATTCATTCCATCGGTACCTCTTCACGTAACCATTTAAACTTGAACGACCATATCTTCTTCTCTCGTGGGTGATCTGCTTACGACTCGTCCCTCTTTTAATGCATCTCTCCAGTTGTCGCTTTCTCAACGATCCACGTGTCTTGTCGTATCAGTCATTCACATAAATCCACGTGTAATATTTATTTTACCAATACAATAGGACTTAATAAGGAGGAGTCCTTTATTTGAAGAATTCAATAACTTAAAAGGATTAAAATTTTGAACCGAAAATTTCAAATCCGGACTCCGTCTTAGCTGAAGAAAGACATCAATTATCCTTGAAGCTATCGCACGAAGCTTAAGTCCAAAAAAATTTCAGTTTGTCTCTATTATAGGAGTCCTATTATTGTAGGACAAACGTTGAATTTTGGAGGTCAAGTATCCATCCTTTCCCAACTTCATCACTTCCCCTTTTGCATTTTTCCGTGCAAACATCTTCCTTAATATGTTTCAACCCTTCCAATAATTGCCTCCCATATGTCTTTTGGTTATTTTAATGAAATTAATTTGTATACATCGTGTAGAATAAAATTTTCTATTATCAGATTACCTTTATTTATTCTACAGCAGGTAACACGTCTTATTTTTAAGATTATAAATTCTATTATATTTTAAGAAATTTTACCTGTAGATAATCTCTGAATGACCTGATGGTATAAGAAATTATTTAAATTGAACCAGCTAGTAACACTACTTTATACATTTCAATTTTGGAAAAATACATAACTATAGCGGACTTCAAACATGTTCTGAAAGTGCTTTTCTTGAGGTAAGGGTTTATCGGAAACAGTCTCTTTACCTCGCACAAAGTAGGATAAGGTCTACGTATACTTTACCCTCCCCAAACTCACTTATAAAATTATACTGGATATATTGTTGTTTTACCGAACTCTAGGGGACTCCCCGTTTACCGTTTTCATTACTATCTATTGTATAGATGTCGGTTAACGATTATAATTCGAACTAAAATTTCAAAAGTTTTAGAATCTAAATAGTTTCTCTACCATCTAGCTGGAAATTAAGATTTGAAACTCTTCTATTCACCATGTGAAAACAAGAAAAAAAATTGTATATGTCATTGTCTTATTAGAGAAAAAACTAATTATAATATGTTTGGCCAAACTTTTGGGAAATTAAAAAGTGTGTATTTATAAAAATAAAAAGGTACTACTTATTTTAAAGAATTCAGGTACTTGGCTTAGTTTTTTTAGAAAAAATAAAATCTTTGAGAAATTGAGTAGCAGAAGAATTTTTTCTTATATGGTGAAGAAAAATAGTAGCTTTTCCTTAACAACAGAAATAAATTTATTTTTAATCTTTTCCGGACGAAAATTACATTTATCAAACTATCTACAAAGTAGGGACAAAAACTAACACTATACATTATCAACAATTTAATCTCTCTCTCTCTCTCTCTCTCTTATTTTCACATTTCAATTAAATGAAATTGAAATTCTTAATTTTTGTAATTAGACATTCAAAATTATTTTTAAATAATATTTTCCCAACACACATAATTATTCTTATAATACTAGCAAAAGTGCTTTAAATGGTTTTGTTATTTAAGACGAACTGCTATTTCGAAAATTACCATTTCTTAAATTTCATATTTGAAAAATTATGAATTTCCACTAAAACAAGCTCTAAAACTTAATCCATTTCTCTATCTGAAAATGCAAATTAACTCTTGATAATGACCTTCCAATTTTTCATTCTTTTGCTATAGACAAACTGTTATGCCGTTGGTTGGAGGGCACTAAAATAGTCCACTTGTATTTTAATTAATGTCATAATTAGGTGACTTTCCTCAATCTTGCACCAACCCTTCATGATCTCCATTTTTAATTTACTCATATATAAATATTAAATCAGAGTTCTCAGGTTCGAGTTTTGTGTATGGAGTCAAGTTTGATAGGAAGGGTTTTATCTCTTAAAGTGATACTTTTCAGCACGAACCCGTATTAGTCGAGCCTGCAAATGAGTACCGGCCAAGTTTGGTAAAATGGTAAGTATTCATTTATTTTTAATCAGAGGCTCGAGTTCGAGTTTTGTGTATGGAGTCATGTTTGATAGGAAGGCTTTTTATCTCTTAAAGTGATCATAATTTTCGGCATGAACCCGCATTAGTCGAGCCTGCAAATGAGAACCCGCCGGGTTTTGATAAAATGGTAAGTATTCCTTTATTTTTAATCAAAGGACTCGGGTTCGAGTTTTTTGTATGGAGTCACGTTTGATAGGAAGGATTTTATCTCTTTGTATGGAGTCACGTTTGATAGGAAGGATTTTTATCTCTTAAAGTAGTACTTTTCATCACGAACCTATATTAGTCGAGCCTGCAAACGAGTACTGGCAGGATACCGAATGAAAAATTAAAAAAATAATATATAAACATTAAAAATATGAGACACGAGAGAAAGGGATGCATACCCACTTCATGTTACGCCCAAAATGTGGGTGACTCCTATGAGTCCTATCCATTCTCGTGTTTAGACGACACTTTTATTTTCTAACTTGAATTTTATATAATAAATCAAATAAATAAAGTAAATAATATTGAATGCTATATACTTAATTATATCTTCTATACTACTATAAAATCACGAAACTTTAAAGCAAAATGTTTGATCGTGTTTTAAATCTTTCAACAAATACATTTCATGAGAATAAAATAGTATTTTCTCCGTCCTAATTTATGTAGCAGTATTTAACTGTGAATCGAGTTTAAAAATAAAAGAAAGACTTTTTAAATTTAATGATTAAACAAGTTGTTAACATTTATGTGTGCCTATAAATTATCTTGTTAAGGATAAAATACAAAATTTAAAGTTATGTTGTTTTTAATTAAAAATAAGAAAGTATGATATTCTTTTTAGTATAAATTAAAAAGAAAAGTATGACACATATAATTGGTAAAAAAGAAATAACTAAAATTCTTCTATTGAAAATATTGATGAACTAATATTTAGGACTTCGAATTGCTGACATTTTTTATTAATAAAAAATTATTCAATTCCTTAGGAAAGCAAAATTCTTTCAAGTTTCCAAGTTCTTAACACGTTAGGAATTGTTAGCGAAGTTTAATTTCAAGTCACACCTTTTTAGATTTAATATAATCATTCTCAGACTGAATTTGATGGCAACAAATCTATATCTATCTATCTATCTATCTATCTATATCTATCTATATTATTATAAAAGCATGAATACAATGTCGGTTTACAAAAATAACCTTGTAATATTAAGCATAATACTCATAATAAAATGACATAACTGAAATTCTAGATATTAGCCTTATAATCTTATTAGTTTTAGAACATATACTATACGTTAGGAATTTGTTTGTATGTATCTAATTAATTTGCTTACTTCTGCTCGTTGTTTATATATTTCACATTAGTTATGGCATTATTGTGATTCAACATCGTATAGAATATCTTTGTCTTCTTTTTTGAATGGAGTGCTGCAATTAAGATCGGACCCATTTATTTTTTTTGGATGATGTTTACAATTTGGTTTCAACANATGGTTCTTACATATTTATAAATATTAAACTCAGTCCTGGTATTTAATACTGTGTTTGAAATCTCAGCCATTTTCTTAAATTAGAAATTAAGTTAATATTTTTAAATGAAGTTTGGGTTGAATATTTATATACTATTGTGTGATTTTTGGACTGAGTATGGGATCGGGCTGCACGCCGCAGCAGTATTATAATGATATTGATATGAGGCCAAGGGTCTGTTTGATGCCACGAGATGGCTTATTATTGCGCTTGGGCCGTAAGGGCCCCTCCCGGAGTCTGCACACCCCCAGTGAGCGCCGTTGACGTAAAATAAATGGAGCGGGCTGCACGGCCGCAGCGGGGTACTGGAGGTACCGGTTTATGTGTTGCATTGCATATTTAATTGTCATTTATTTCTTCATCTGTTCTGATGTTTATTCTAACTGTATTGCTGTTTAATGGTATTTTTAGCTTTACTTTGTGTTTATTTAGGATTTCTTATCCTCAAACCTTATTTATATTTATTACTTTCTGAGTTGGAAGTACTCACAATACTCCCTGCACCTTGTGTGCAGATCCAGGTACACCAAAGGGTGAGTGAGGGCTTGTTAGCTGAGCAGCAGTTATCTGGGAGTGTCGAGGTAGCTGCATGGCGTTCGCAGCCTTGATCTCTCCCTTCTATCTTTTATTATTTTATTCGTATTATTTTCCTAGTCGGATTTGTAATAGGTGAATAATCTGCTTCTAGAGGCTCATGTTCGTGACCAGATTCTGTGGGCTATTTAGTATTTTATTTTGGGGTTTTCGAATGTTAGAGATTATATCAGAATTTTCGCACTAAATTGGTATTATAGTAGTGAACATTTATTTATTTAATTAGATTATTTGGCTAAGGTTGCGTAAATGGTCGGGCTTGCCTAGCAATGTGTTGGGCGCCATCACGACCGGGGTTTGGGTCGTGACAGATATTTTTAGTCATGTAATCCTATTACTTTTAGGATATACTTTTTAAAAATTCATATTAATAATATAGTTTAAAAACATATTATAATGTGCTATTACTAATTTAATTTGAGAATTTATTATATTGTTCAAATTCATTTAAAAGGGATAGCCTATATTATTATAAAAATATGAATGCAATATTGATAAACCAAAATAGCTCAAAAATATTAAACAGGAGAACTCATAGGAAAAGGACACAGCTGTAATAACCTATTTTTTTGGACTACAATACATTCTATGTTAAATTTTTTAATATTTAAGATTTTAACATTAACAAAATTTTATTTATTAAATTCATATTAAAAATATGTAAGAAGGTTTAATAAAATCAATTCCATAAGAATCCTCCGTTGACAATACATTATCACTCTTTAATGTCCAATACCAAGAAAAAATAAAAGTAACGTTAAATGGAATGCATAAAGCATTGAAATTGAGAAAAAAATATCCCCACGATAATATATATTTATATTATATTTGAATTATTTTCCTGATCAAATTAAAAAATTATCAATTTTATCGTGTAATATTGAAAAATATACCTGATTATTAAATAACAACTAAGAAAATATTTAAGAATATAAATATGTCAGAAAGAGAAAGAAATATGGTTGATAAGGTCAATACTACTAATGATTCTGCAAACGTAAAGATCTAAAAGTAAAATGTAAGATCGATCTTTTTACTCTTCTGAAAATAAAATTTATGGTGGATAAAATTATAATTAAGATTAAATATTCAAATCAAGAGATGAACTAATATTAAGATCTGAATCAACATAAAATAAATTATTTTTTATTTAAGATCAAATAATTAAATCTTTCAATTAATTACTTAGCAAGAGAATCCAATCCAATTATTTTCTATCATCATATGAGTAAAATTAATTTTCAAGTTAAAACAAAATTTAGGGGTCCTTTGGTACATGTGATAAGGATAATAACCCAGGATAAAGTTTGGAATTAGCTTCATCCCATGTTTGGTTTGGGTTAATAGATAATATTGGGATAATTTTTACACTAAAGTGGTGAGATTAGTTATCCCATATAGAAGGTGGGATATGCTACCATTTTACCAAACTACCTCTTAGGGTACATAAATTTATTCCATAAAAAGAGCGTTAGAGACAAAAAAGAAAATTAGAACACAAAGTACCAAAAAGGTTAATATAGTATTAAGATTCAAAATGCCATACAAGTGTCTGAGGAAGCACAATCAAACCTAAATCCTGAACAAGAACAAATTTTCAAGACTATATTATAAAGAGTCGACTCTGGTATAGCGGGATCATCTTTTGTAGATGCCTCCGGGCGAATCGAAATAGTATTTTATGTCATGCATTACTTGCAAATGTCAGATCAAGAGGCACGATAATGTTAGCAATAATAACAAGTCGCCTACGAGCAATAATTTATTATGAGGTCACTCACTTTAGATTTGATATACCTCTTCAAACAACTGAAATGACCTTCACAAATATATCAAAGCAGCGTAATAGTGCTAATAAGTAAAGCAAAATTGATAAGATGGGGTGAAGCATTTATGGCTAAGTGTCAAACGATCAAAACAATCGCCCGGAGTTCTAGAGATATATTGGATATTAATTAACTGTTTGGTAAAAAATTAATGGTTTAGGAGGTGATTTCTGTCAAGTACTACCAGTAGTTCAAAAATCGACAAAAGCAGAGACTGTAAAGTTAACTTGCCAAAATTATACTTATGGTCTACAATGAAAAAGATTCAATTGATAAGAAATATAAAGTAAGAACAGATCCAGTATTCAGTGACTTCTTTCTTCGTGTCATAAACGAAGAAGAGCATCCAATAAAATATAATTTTATTCTTCCAAAACACTTGGTTATTAACCTCAATGATAATGGTAGTGCATTTAATAAGGGTAACATTTCCATCATTAGATTAAAACGATGTTTTTAAATTGCATGATAGAAATTAAAAAGCTATCTTAGCTAATAGATGAATATGTTGATCAACTAAATAAAAGGTTAATAGCAAATCTTATGGTAAAAATAATATATTTTTCAGATTTTGACTCAGCAGAAGATGATACCAATATACTACTAAAAAGAATACTTAAATACTATATATCAAACGGCCTTCTACCATATAAGTTTGTTGTCAAGTTTATTATTTCTTACGTATGTTAATGTCATCGTATATATAACAGACCGATTTAAATTGATATTACATTGTATATAGGTTGATTTTGAAGAAAAATATGCCCGTCATGCTACTGAAATTTTAGACCCACCGAATAGCTTATGTAATAGCACACTAATAGTATATAAAAGTTTTGACAATAATATCATACAAAAGTTATGATACTGGACAATCTGCTTCTAAGTATATTTTTATCCCTGAATTTATCTTTTGTCTTCAAAAACTAAAGATTTCGTTTTAAATCTGTGTGAAAATAATTTATAGCATGTTTATGTTTTGCAATTACAATAAATAAAGCACAAGGACAAACATCCTAAATATTAAATTATATTTATCGCTATAAGCTTTCTTGCACGGACAACTGTATGTTGTACTTTAAGAGGGGTATCAATATTGACATCAAGAGTTGTGGTTTTGACAGAGCAACCAAAGCATTAGAAGGAAACATGCCTAAAAAAATATCGTCTACAAAGAAATGTTCGGTAAGATACCATCACATTAAATACTTTTAAATTATAATACATAATTTTCTAACTAACATGACTAAATTGATCATTTTGTGTAGGTTCTCATGATATCCTTTCATTTTGAATTTCACGTATTATGATAATGTAATAATATTTTTCGGCATTTAGATGATTATTGTATTATTATACATAAAAACGTTCCCATTACTTAAATTTTGTTGTTCCTTTGTATAAATAAATGTTTAAACCATCACGTGATATTGTTAACGTGCAACGCACGTTCATAGGTACTGGTTCATATTAAATACATGAAATATTACATATTAAAAGATGATTTAGTTTTAATTAATCAAAAAACTTTATTTGCTTGCGTTAATCGGAATCCTTCCAAGTTTCCAAGTTTGAACATGACTCCTTACACAAGTTTTTAAAATCCAAGTTTTGTCAATTTCTTTTTTGTTAGAGTTAGTTTAATCATTTTCATACTAAATTAGATAACAATAAATTTATTAAAAATAATTCATCTGTTCTCTTTCACTTGTCCAGCATACCAAAAATAAATTCTCTTTTACTTGTTTCCTTTAGCAAATTAAGAAGAAAAAATTCTTTCAATTTTGCCTTAACATTAAGTAATCATTTTTCAAACTAATTGGAGTAGTAAGAGTCAAATTTAAAATGTCAGAGTATCATTAACAAGAATAATTTAGTAAACTAAATACAATATGATGTTTAGCCTAAAGTATATATATGTATATGTATATCGCCTCATGTTTTACTTTTCTTTCATGGATTTAGGATGTACAATGTGTTGATTTATATTAATTCGAGGTGTTTTTATGTGTAGGAATGATCCGGAAGCAATTGGGAGAGAAAGGTGCGAGATTAGAGCCAAAACGGACGAAAAAAGGGAAAGTGGCATTTTCAGCTCCACAGGCAGCGCCCCACGCTACCTATGGCGCCCCAGACAGTTTGTGCAATTTATCAGCGCCAGGGACGGTGCCTAGCGCTGGGCTGGACGCTGGTGATGGGATTTCTGTCCAACTTTGCCTGGGACAAGGTTATTTCTCCCTAGACCTACCAAACACGTATAAAAGCAAGACTAAGCTTATTTTTAGAAGGGAGACGCCACTTTGAAGGGAGAATACACACGAGAAATATCCGGGAGCAAAGAGATCTCAGTTTTCTTCATCTTTTCTTAGTATTTTCAATTATCCAACACTTATGAATTTGTTTGATACTATCATGAGTGGATAAAATCCATAGTTCTGGGGTTGTGACTTAGCCATGAATATTGTTGTTTAATGTTGACTTAACCTTGATTACGATTCACTAATATATGCTTGTTTCTTCAATTCTGTGATTAATTGCTTAATTGTCTGGCCAGCAGTTAGGTCCTATTTACTATCAATGCTATGCTTGGGAAAGCCATGTTTAGATTAGAGAAGAATTGAAGAGAGCATGATCTTAACTCTTAGGGGGGCGGATTTGTGGTTAGGACAAAAAATACCTAGTCACCGTGCCTAATTAAATATCGTAATCTTGATGAGTTCTTAATAGATTGATTCCATAGGAATATAGGCGTTAATCTATTTTGAATAGGCGTGTAGTACTTCGGAAGAAGGCTAGGAGAGCAATTATCTATTAATTAGCAATTATGAGTGAATTATATGAAAGGTTGAGTTAACCAGAACACAATAGGATTGGTGAATTGATCACAACCCTGGAATATTTGTCTCTATTAAATACATAACAATCATTTTACTAATTGATAATTTAGTTACTTTAGAATTATGGTTTAGTATAATCACATTCTTGAACTCGAATTTGGCTTGATTGAATAAAAATCTTGGTGAATTTAGTGGGTAGTTGATACAAGTCTCTGTGGGTTCGACACTCGACTTATCATTTTATTACTTGCACGACCACGTATACTTGCGTGTGCTTTTGGGAGCAACAAATTTTTGGCGCCGTTGCTGGGGACTTGAATATTGACTACTTTCTAGTTTTTGCTTTCATTGTTTATTTCGTCGAGTCTAACGTCACTTGATTGTTGCTCTAATCTCAGGAACTTTAATTGAATGCGCAGGGTCAGAAGCCAGGACAGACTTCAAGGCTTTAACCCCGAACCTGAGAGAACATTTCATAGGAGGATGAGGTAAGCAAAGGATACAAATAATCTTTAGGCACTTGTTTAATTTCCTGTAAACATGGCAGAGGAGCAACATATGGCTGTTCAGGAGGTGGCAATTCCCAGCATTGCTAAAGTCACTTCCATCATTGTGAAGCCCAGGATCACTAGGGACTTTGAGCTAATACAGAGCACGATCCAGCTACTTCATGCGAATGGGCAGTTTATGGGTCTTCCACACGAGGATCAACAACAGCATATCCTGAATTTCTTGGAGATTAGTGATACTTATATCACTAACGAAGTCACTCCAGACTACGTGAGGCTCACACTTTTCCTGTTCTCTCTGTTGGGCGAAGCAAAGCGATGGCTGAAGGCAGAACCAGCTAATTCTATTACATTATGGAATGGTCTAGCAAGGAAATTTTTGGCAAGGTTCTTCCCTTCAGGCAAAACTGCAAAGATCAAAAGTGAGATAGTCGCCTTCAAACAAAAGTCGAGGGAGTCTTTATAATCAGCTTGGGAGAGGTTCAAGGGGCTACTCAGAGACTGTCCTCATCACAATCAGACAAATGAAGTGTTAGCTCACACTTGCATAGAAGGGCTAGATCCTGAAACAAAAATTGTGGTAGATGCTGCAGCTGGAGGTCAAGTGTTGGAGAAAAGCTTTGACGAGATATATGCATTGTTGAACAAATTCTCCAAAAGCAATCCAGATTGGCAAGGAAAGATGGGCACACACACAGCAAAAATCTGCAGGGGTTCTCGAGTTAGATGCCGTCTCGGCATTATCAGCACAGATTTTCACACTGACCAACCAAGTCAATCAGATGATCTTGGTTATTAACAAGCAACAAGCTCAACTAGTGCAACAGGTTCAATAGTTTTGTGAAGTATGTAGAGAGGGTCACATGAGTGACTTATGCCCAGTTGATCTAGAGTTTGTCTGCTTTGTGGGTAATGCAAATAGGGGCCAGACAAACCAGTATGGGAACACTTACAATCCCAACTAGAGGAACCACCCAAACTTCTCTTGGGGTGGAAACCAAGGTGCTCAAAATCAATACCGACCACAAGCACCTCAACAACAATATAGACCACCTGAGGCTGAACAACAGGCAACTTCAACAAGTCATATTGAGGAAATGATGAAGAAGTCGATGGCTAACAAGCAAGCCCACACAGCAGAGATGATAAAGAAAGTGATGGTTGACCAGCAGGCCCAAGCCGCAGCAATGAGAAATTTGGAGCGCCAAATGGGACAACTTGTCAGTGCCCAAAATACTCGACCAGTTGGAGCTCTTCCAAGTGACAGTGAAGCTAATCCTAAGGCATCCATTAATGTCGTTTCATTGAGGAATGGGAGACAATTAGAAGAAGTCTAGTCGAAAAAGAGAAAACAAGTGACTTTTAATGAGAGGCCGGCCACTATAGAATCAAAATCAAAAAAATCAAAGGAGTCAGAGAAGCTAGCTGAAGAGGAGGTGGCTGAGCAACCCCCACAATTAGTTGCGAGGCCATCACCTCTGTTCCCTCAAAGATTGCAGAAAGTGAAGGATAATGCCGCGTATAAAAAGTTTTTTGATATTTTGAAGCAGGTGCAAATAAATATTCCATTGGTAGACATCTTGCAAGAAGTGCCCAAATATGCAAAATACATCAAGGACATAGTGGCAAATAAAAGGAGGCTGACTGAATTCGCGATTGTGGCACTCACTGGGAATGTAACTCGAGAATCCAAATCAAGCTACCTCAGAAATTGAAGGATCCAGGTAGTTTCACTATCCAAATCTCGATTAGTAAGCATGCAGTTGGGCGAGCTTTGTGCATCAATCTGATGCCGCTATCTGTGTTCAGACAGTTGGGTTTGGGTGAGCCACGCCCAACAATGGTAATCTTACAGTTGGTTGATCGCTTCCTTGCACATCCGGAAGAAGTGATTGAAGATGTGTTATTTCAAGTGGGTTCTTTCATATTCCCTGCTGATTTCATTATCTTGGACAACGAGCCTGATCAGGAAGTCCCATTTATTTTGGGGCGTCCATTCTTAGCCACGGGCCGAGCTATTATTGATGTATGTGAAGGAAAGATGACGATGAGAGTAGGTGATCGAGTGGAGGTATTCAATGTATATAAAGCACTCAGATTGCCAGCCTACTATGAAGAGCTATCCATGATTTCTGTGGTGGAAAGTGATACTACATCATTAGTGCCTTATATGACCCCTATAGATCCTCTTGAACGAGCTTTGATTGGAGATAAAGAAGACAGTGAAGATGAAATGATGGGAGAAATTGAGCAAGTACTTGACATGTCCTGTAGTTATGTCCACGGGTTTGGAAAATTTGAGGAGTTGGACAGGCCTGTCACTCTAACCCCTCCTAAACCATCTATTGAAGAAGCTCCAAAGCTAGAACTTAAGCCCCTTCTAGCGCATCTGCGCGATGCTTATTTGGGGAACTCTGAGACATTGCCCGTGATTATCTCATCCAAGCTTGACTAACATACAAGAAGAAAAATTGCTCAGAGTACTTCGCGAGCATAAAAAGGCTATTGGGTGGACAATTTCTAACATCAAGGGGATCAGGCCATCGTTTTGCATGCATAAAATCTTCCTAGAAGATGGACACCACCCCAGTGTTGAGCAGCAAAGGAGGTTAAATCCCATTATGAAGGAGGTCGTGAAGAAGGAAGTAATTAAGTTGCTCGATGCAGGTATCATCTTTCCTATTTCTGACAGCAACTGGGTAAGCCCAGTTCAATGTATGCCCAAAAAAGGGGGATGACTGTGGTTGAGAATGAGAAAAATGAGCTAATTCCTACTCCCACTGTGGCGGGGTGGAGAGTCTGCATTGATTATAGAAGGCTCAACAAAGCAACCCACAAGGACCACTTCCCACTTCCATTCAATGACCAAATATTGGACAGGTTAGTGGGGCATGAATATTATTGCTTCCTTGATGATTATTCGGGATAAAATTAGATTGTCATATGCCTAGAGGATCAGGAGAAGACCATTTTTACTTGTCGTTATGGCACTTTCGCCTTCAAGCGTATGCCGTTTGGTCTTTGTAATGCACCGGCCACTTTCTAGAGATGCATGACGGCGATTTTCACCGATATGGTGGAAAATTTTGTAGAAATCTTTATGGATGATTTTTCAGTCTTTGGGTCTTCTTATGATGATTGCTTGAAGAATTTGAGCAAGGTGTTGGCCCGTTGTGAAGAAACAAATTTGGTATTAAATTAGGAAAAGTGCCATTTTATGGTGCAGGAAGGCATTGTGTTGGGTCACAGAGTGTCTAGGAGCGGCATTGAAGTTGATAAGGCGAAGGTGGAGGCGGTTGGAAAATTACCTCCACCTATTTCTGTGAAGGGTGTCCGGAGTTTCTTGGGACACGCGGGATTCTATCGGTGCTTTATTAAGGATTTTTCAAAATTTGCTACTCTTTTGTGTAGGTTGCTTGAAAAGGATGTAATTTTCAATTTTGATGACGCTTGCCTCAAGGTATTTGAAGAGCTCAAAAAGAAGTTGGTGGTTTCTCCCATTATTACAGCACCAGATTGGTCCTTACCATTTGAACTAATGTGTGATGCAAGTGACCATGCTATTGGGGCAGTGCTAGGCCAGAGGAAAGACAAGGTGTTTTGTTCCATCTACTATGCGAGTAAAACTCTTGATGATGCACAGCTGAATTACATTACCACTGAAAAGGAGTTGTTAGACGTTGTGTGGGCCTTTGAGAAATTTCGGGCATACTTGGTGGGGACAAAAGTCATAGTCCATATCGATCATGCAGCAATCAGGTATCTATTTACAAAAAAAGAATCTAAGGCTAGATTGATGTGTTGGGTTTTGTTGTTGCAGGAATTTGATTTAGAAATACGAGATCAAAAGGGCACAGAGAACCAAGTAGCTAACCATCTATCAAGGCTGGAAAATCATGACCACGTGGAGGAGGGTGGACAAATTAAAGAAGCATTTCCTTATGAGCAACTTTTTGACTATGTGAATTATTTGGTGAGCGGTATACTTCCTCCTGAAATTGAGTCTGAAGCTAGAAAGAGGTTTCTACATGATGTGAACTTCTACTATTGGGATGAGCCATATTTGTACAAGCAGTATGCTGATCAAATGATGAGGAGATGCATACCAGAAAAGGAGGTCGAACTAGTAGTGTGATTGTCACGCATCACCCTATGGGGGCCATCATGGAGGCGATAGAACAACTACAGAGGTATTATAATCCGGTTTATTCTGTCCAACATTATTCAAGGATGCCCATGCATTTGTTAAGAAGTGTGACTAGTGCTAGAATAACAGGAACAATCACAAGAAGGCATGAGATGCCTTTGAATAACATCCTAGAGGTCGAGATTCTTGATGTATGGAGGATAGATTTTACGGGACCATTCCCATTGTCCAGAGGAAACAAATACATTTTGCTAGCAGTTGACTACGTGCCAAAATGGGTAGAGGCGATCGCATTGCCAACGAATGATGCCATGATGGTAGCCGCATTTGTGAAAAAGAACATATTTTCGAGATTTGGGACTCCACGTGCTTTGATTAGTGATGAAGGGACACACTTTTGCAATCGGTTGTTGAATAACCTTCTAGTTAAATATGGAGTCCTCCATAGGGTTGTCACGGCATATCATCCTCAAACAAGTGGACAAGCTGAGGTGTCTAATAGAGAAATAAAGCAAATCCTTAAGAAGACGGTGAGTGTGAATAGGAAGGATTGGGCTTAAAAGTTAGCTGATGCCTTGTGGGCATATAGAACTGCATGCAAAACGCCAATTGGGGCGTCGCCTTATAAGCTTGTTTATGGGAAGGCATGTCACTTGCCTATTGAACTTGAACACAAAGCGTAGTGGGCCATAAAGAAGTTCAATATGGACCTTGAAGCCGCGGGTGAGAAAAGACTCTTGCAATTGAATGAATTAGATGAGTTCAGGCTGCACTCTTATGAAAATGCTAAGCTTTACAAAGAAAAGACAAAAAGATGGCATGACAAGCATATCAAGTCGCGTCACTTCGAGCCAGGCCAACAGGTATTATTGTTCAATTCTAGGCTAAGGCTATTTCCTGGGAAGTTAAAATCGAGATGGTCAGGCCCTTTTGAGGTGGTGAGAGTCACTCCTTATGGTGCAATTGAGTAGCGAGCTTTAAATGGTGAAAGAAATTTTTTGGTGAATGACACAGAGTCAAGCATTATTGGGGAGGAATAATTGATCGTGAGAACACTAAGGTTGTACTCGCTGATGAGTAAGCGAGACTCTGCGTCGTGCCGCGACGTTAAATCAGGCGCTTGTTGGGAGGCAACCCAATTTTTTTGCTTTCCTAGCTTAGCTTTCTAATTTTTTTTAGTTAGAGTAGACTAAAATTTGCATTTTCTTTGTACACATAAAAATTATAGGTGTGGGACATGTAAATTGGTATATAAAAGGGCTCGGGGGATCGGAAAGTTATATTATAAAAATAAAAAATAAAAAAAGGAAAATCGCCGAAACAGCGCCCAGGCCAGCGCTCCACGCTACCTGGGGCGCTGAAGACAGTGTGTTCGAACCTCCAGCGCCAGGCATAGCGCGGAGCGCTGGGCTGGGGTGGCCAGGATCTTATTGCTAGTGATAGTGTTAGCAAAGGCAAGGGAATAGGAAAGTCCTCCACCACTGCCCCCGTGCCCAAAAAACGCAAGCAGGGAGAAGCTTCCTTGCGGCAAGCTAAAGGGAAACAGGTTGCTGAGGGATCACAGCAGGCACCATTGCCACCAAGGCCTCGCTTGAAACTAGTATCTGATGCGGCTATTGCATGGCATAGGGATTTCGTGCCATATGGGCGGTATGTCTCCGAGATGGGGATAAATGTCAAAGCTTTGGAATGAAACTTCCCGGATGTCCTTGGCCGGTTGCGCGCATTAAACATGAACAAACTCGTAGAATGCCCCGGGCATACAAATTTGAGCATGGTTCGGGAATTGTACGCCAACTGGAATGCCAAATTGTCTATGTCACATGTACGTTGGAAGGACATGCCATTGGATAGGCGGCCTTATGTGAATTTTTGGGGGTTGAAAATGCTGACCCGAGAAGGCTCCAGAAATTTGTCAGAAGCCCAAAATACACATTGATACGTCACACTCTTTGTGGCGTGGATACTAATGCTAAGTGGACTAGGAAGCAAGGCGATACACCTTTCGATGGTTCGCTATGATTTCAACAAGACTGCCAAAGTGTGGCAGAATTTTGTGCAAGCCAGACTCATGCTAGTGGAGCACAGCAGCGACTGCACTCGAGGTAGAGTATGTGTCATATTCTTTTTGATGACTGGTAGACCCATTAATGTGGGTGAGATTATGCTCGGTGAGATGGCCCGCACGCGATTTGGGCGGCAGATTAAGAGGTTCTTCTTCGGCAACTTACTCACCCAATATATGCTCTCCCGAGGAGTGCCGGAGTAGCCAGGGTATGATGAGGTGGTGGAGGCTCCTATAGGGATTCTGGACATCACATCCTTGTTGGAGACATAGTCTAAGCTCACTCAGGCAGCACAGAACGAAAGATACGAAAACTTCAACATGTACCTCTATAACTCTTCAAATTTACTCATGAGCAGGGCTGGCATTTCAGACGAGGAACGTATGCATTTACGTAATGACTTGTTGAGATCCTCCAAGGAGATGTTGGGGATTGCACCTGGAAGCCCCATTCACTCGTCGGAGGACGCAAACACTATCAAGGGCTCAGACACAGAGGACGAGGTTGGTGATGATGCTACGGGGCCCCTGGCTTTGGTGCCTCTAGGACCTGATGATGATATGCCCAGAGCTGCGGATGGAGGGCATGCTGAGGAGGAGGACTCCGACTGACAAGGAGTTTTCTTTTCACCCTACTGTTTTAAATTTTTATATGCATCGGGGACTATGCATAGAATAATTGCAGGGTGGGAGGAATACTACTTGTGATGTAGTTTGTATATCTTGTATCAATTTATTTCTTTCATTAGTTTTAATATGTTTATTTTATTAGTTTTACTTAGTCTAGTTTTAGTTTAGTTTATATTAGAAAAGAAAAAACAAAAGAATAAATATAAAAATACAAAAAAGAAAAAAGAATTTAGAAAAAGCTCGGACTTTTCCCGACGATAGATCTTTTGGATAATTTTTTTTAGGGATAAAGTCCGATTAAAAAGCACCAAAAAGATTTTTTTTAGGATAGTTAGGTAGTATCCCTTAGTTTTTCTTTGGCCGCCGGTTCTTTTCCAAGGGTGTAGCTCAAACCAGGTACTTTTTTTTTTGGAGTAGTATAGGAAGAAACTGAGTTGCTCTAAGATGTTCATTGACGTGGTTGATGCTGGCACATTAGGCTATGACATACATTCTATCTTCCCGTGTATTTGGTTTGAACTGTGGAATGAACTGTGACATTTAAGTAAAGTAAATAGCCTATTTTGTGACGTTTTTTCTCAGTTGTTTGACTTGTATGCCACATAGTGCATCATTGCTTAAATTTTCTCAATTATGTATGCTTGCTTAACTTAAGAGTTGAACAAAACCGCCGTGATTGAGTCATGTGCAATGTGTGTGTAAGGATTTGGGATCTTCTGTGCTATCTTGTGCAGTCTAGAACTTGCCCCGTGTATTAATCGAGCGAAATCGTTAAGTTGTGCTAATCTAGGAGATGACGTAGGCGTTTCTTGTCTGGTCATAGATGTGCTTGTCACTTAAAAATAAAATTTTCCGTTGCTAGCCCCTTTGAGCCTATAGACCTTTCTTTTGGCAACCACATTACAAGCCATACCCCTATTTTGTTCTTAATTGAGATTGTTTAACCTTTACCTCCTAAGGCACTTAGTCGCTAAAAGAAGTGAGGTGAGAGATTGGGGAGTAGCTCTTGAGTGGAACCATGGAAGGGCCCTTTGGTGCACTAAAGTTGAAATCAAAAGTCACTAGCCGGTGAACGTTAATGTATGGAGTGTGTGTAGAAAAGAAAAAAAAGAGAGAAAGAAAAAGAAAAATTGCAAGAAAAAAAAGTTGATAGTCAAAGTATGTATAAAAATACACACCTCCAATTCTTATTAATTTGTGCTAGTGGGAGTATAGCAGTGCTTAATGAAAGTAAGGGCTATGTTGCATATGGTTTCTGGCAAGTGAATTGGTTGAGAAGAAGATGTGCTCGAATTGTGAGTGTAGTGTATTAAAGTTCTTAGGAGGGTTAGTCATTATTCCTAAATGTATCATACCCGTACCTTAGCCTTTATTACAACCTTAAAGTCCTAATTGATCCTAGATTTGGCTAGCTTAAATTAGTAGAGATGTATACCACGGGCAAGCTTATGGTACGACCACGGGATGCATATGAATTCTTTGTGAGAGTGAGCGAATTTTGTTCAATTGTGTGTGATGTCCTTAATTTATATTCAAAGGCATATTTGAATGTGTGGACTAGTCTATATTCACTCTTTCGTTGTTGGTGAGGGCACATGATCTCATGAATTGGTAATGTTGTAAACTTTCTTGTTGGGTGAGTACGCGAGTTGAGGGTGCTTAGTGGTTACAAGTCGGCTTTTGAGGTTTGGTTGTTGCAAATAGGTTGTTGGATTGATTGAATTGAATATTATACTTGGGCATGCCTAAACAGGAAGAATGTGAATTTTGTATGTTCATGCTTGTTTTCCGGTATCGATCATAAACAAGGGTAGAGTGTATGGTTAAAAAATGAAGTGCTCCTCTATAGTTGATACTTGTACGTAGTTGGGGGTATATTTTATAGCCCCATTGCTCGAGGACGAGCAAGAGTCTAAGTGTGGGGTGTTGATGTTTAGCCTAAAGTATATATATTTATATGTATATTGCCTCATATTTTACTTTTGTTTCGTGGATTTAGGATGTAAAATGTGTTGATTTATATTAATTCAAGGTGTTTTTATGTGTAGGAATAATCCGGAAGCAATTGCGGACGAAAGGTGCGAGATTAAAGCCAAAACGGACGAAAAAAGGGAAAGTGGCATTTTCAGCGCCATAGGCAGCGCCCCACGCTACGTGTGGCGCCCCAGACAGTTTGTGCAATTTACCAGTGCCAAGGACGGCACCTAGCACTAGGCTAGACGCTGGTGACGGGATTTCTGTCCAACTTTGTCCGGGACAAGGTTATTTCGGCCCTAGACCTACCCAACACGTATAAAAGCAAGACTAAGCTTATTTTTAGGGGGGGGGGACAGCACTTTAAAGGGAGAATACACACGAGAAACATCCGGGAGCGAAGAGATCTCAGTTTTCTTCATCTTTTCTTAGTATTTTCAATTACCCAACACTTACGAATTTGTTTGATACTATCATGAGTGGCTAAAACCCATAGTTCTGGGGTTGTGATTTAGCCATGAATATTGTTGTTTAATATTGATTTTACCTTGATTAAAATTCACTAATATATGGCTATTTCTTCAATTCTGTGATTAATTGCTTAATTGTCTAGCCAGCAGTTAGGTTCTATTTACTATCTATGCTATGCTTGGGAAAGTCATGTTTAGACTAGAGAAGAATTGAAGAGAGCATGATCTTAACTCTCTTAGGGGGGGGGGGGGGGCGAATTTTTGGTTAGGATAGGAATATACCTAGTCACCGTGTTTAATTAAATATCGTAATCTTAATGTGTTCTTAATAGATTGATTCCATAGGAATATAGGCGTTAATCTATTTTGAATAGGCGAGTAGTACTTCAGGAGAAGGCTATGAGAGCAATTATCGATTAATTAGCAACCATGAGTGAATTGTATGAAAGGGAGAGTTAACTAGATCACAATAGGATTGATGAATCGATCACAGCCCTGGAATATTTGTCTCTATTGAATACATAACAATCATTTTACTGCTTGATAATTTAGTTACTACTTAGAATTATAGTTTAGTATAATCACATTCTTGAACTCGAATTTGGCTTGACTGAATAACAATCTTGGTGAATTTAGTGGGTAGTTGATACAAGTTTCTATGGGTTCGACATTCGACTTATCATTTTATTACTTGCACGACCACGTATACTTGCGTGTGCGTTTGGAAGCAACACTATACTTAATATATTTTTGAAGGAAAGTGCAATGTAAACTGGACAAGTAAAAGAAACGGAGAAAATATATGAAAATATAATATAAGGCATCAAGAAGGACTATGTGAATAGTGCTACTTTTAAATTTCTACAGCGTCGACTCATTCCCAGAAAAGGATAAAGCTTAGGGATTGTAAATTATATACCCTCCTCTAGTGGTTAGTTAATTTAAAGAGTTTAAGTTATATATATCCTTATTATGGGTCGCGAATAGTGATACAATTGAGGATGAAGAAAGAGAATTATCAGTTCAGTTCTCCATCTTAACGGTAGGAAATAGGATTGATCAAATTCTATTGAGTTCGACTCATAGTGATCATTTATCAAATGATTGTACAATTAGGAACAATTTATACATCATCGGGTCATATTTACCTATTGTAATAGATAATATGTCTTATTTTCAAACTTGCATATCCCACATTTTAAGAAGACTTACATATAAATAATTTTTGGGTGGCATGATAGTATAAAAAAATCTTTACACCAACGGTGCACATAAAATACGCCGACTACCCTCTTACTCGCACGCCTACCAACTAGAATGAATGAGGATAGTCAGACTAACCCCAAAAAAAAAACTATCACTCAAGAAACCGGCCCCTTTTCTATCTTTCTTGCTTGATTATCTCGATGTCTTATCAGGATTGAATGTATCTTATCCCCAACCGGACTAGGGGTTTTGATCGAATATGCCTTTCTCACAAAACTATAACTCTAATTTAAATTACATTAATTTTTAAAGTCTTTACCTGTTAGCATTCTAATACGTACTATAGAATAATTCTAGAAAAATGCAGAAGAAAAAAAAGAATACAAAATAATAAGCTTGACAATGAAAGCAAAAATCTCACTAACGAAGAAGTTGCAGCTTTAATAATTCCACCAAACAGTATTTTGGAGAATATTCCAAAATTAAATAAGTGGTTAAAATTTCTTGGTTTGAATATTCAAGTGAAAATTATGAATAATACTACGTTACTAATTCTAACACTTAATTTAAGTCCCAAGTAGCATATGATGCATGTGTTATCATAGTATATTTGATAGACCTAATATAATAAATTAAAATGATATATCATATAAAAGTTGAGTGGAAGATGTAACAAAAAAAACACTAAATAATTAAAGCTTATCTACGAAGAAAGTGCAGGAGAATTAAGAAATTTAACAATTTGACTGCTCAAAAAGGACCTCTTATTATAATATTCCATTCCTCCTAAATTATCTGCTATTTTTTCTGAACAATTTGATCGATATTTAAGTAATATTTAAAGATTGTTGAATTATCTGAAAAATAAATTTCTGTAACTCAAAGAAAATTGATTGACATGCAGTGCCTCGGAAAGCACGAACAAGCCACATGCAGGGAAACTTGCGCATTGGTTCTGGCCGCGAACCCTAGTATATTGTACTAATATGTGTAAGTGCCGATAGTTCGAATGAGATTGTCATGGTGCAAAAACATATATGATTTGATATTCCTTTAATTTGTTCTTCCCTGCAATGATTATTTTCTTTATATCTCGTCTAGCAGAAACGAATCAGACTGCGCTTGTAGGCTATGATGTAGAATATGTGTGGGCTATAATGTAGAATATGTGTGGGATGCGATCCCTGATATATCACTAATTTTATCTAGTCCAAAGTATGACATAGTTAAGTCTTGAGAGAAGAAAAAAAGAAGAAAAAAAAATATGTTTGGGATAAATAGGGGTGAAATATAATTATGATTTCATAATGTTCACATAGAGTTTAACTTCCTGATGTTTAAGATATTTTTTACTCCTATTTAAGGGGAGATATAATCAGATTCTTCCACTTTTTATGACTTCTCGTTAATGGAATTAGTCTTTTTCTCTTTTTTTTCTGTTTTTTTTTTTCTTAAACATTAAACTAAAGTTAAACATCAAGTATTAGTAAGTAATTTTAAAATTTAATTTTTATACAAATTTAGTGAATGTTTTAATATAAACATAGGATTTGGACTAAGGCGGGATTGACCATCTGGCATGTTCACCAGAGGCGGATCTAGGATTTAAAAACTTTTGTGTTCAACATTTAAGGTTTTTAGCATTGAGCCCTTGTATTTTTATACGTAAGTTTATGTTACGTGTCGAATGTACTGGGTTTAGATGAACCCGACGTTGCACACCATTTATATAGTGGAGAGTTTAATGACAAAAGACCTAGAGAGAAAGAAAAATAGAGACACACAGCAGCAGGTTTAGTATAATTCATTTCTTGATTAATTTTTTTTTCATATAAACTACAATAAATTATGCATGGGAATGCATGATATAGTTCTCATTTAATTTATCTTCATAGTTTTTCAGTTTCAAGCGGTTCTGTTCTCATTATTTTTCTTTAAATGACAAGCGATTCTGCTTCTAATATCACAGCCTTCCCTCGTTATAATTTGATTAGTATTTCTTTTACGATTTATTCCATATATTGGACATGGTTTGTGTGACCTACAGGTCACGGGTTCGAGCCGTGAAACCAGTTACTGATGCTTGCGTCAGGCTACACTGCCTACATCACAATTCACACCCCTTGGGGTGCGGCCCTTCCTCGAACCCTCCGTGAACACAGGATGCTTTGGGCATCGGGCTGCCCTTTTTTTATTATTTAAATGGAAACAATGGCATTAGGGTTTTGGAATTTGATAATCGGTCTTAGCAAATTTTTTCTGTTTTTTTATATTTTCTCTATATCTTTGATGAGAGTTGTGATTGTTATTAGGTTCTGCAAATTACAAGATGTTCCCTGAAGACAAACCAGGGTTGGAGCACTTTGGATATTTAGAGGTACTTTAAATTCACCAAATTAAATCACAAGTATGTTTTTTACACGAAAAATATACATTACTAAATTTTAATAAATGACCTATAGTTCACGGGTTCGAGCTGTGGACGCAGCCACTAATGCTTGCACTATAGGGTAGGTTGTCTACTGCACCTCCTTGGGTGCGGCCCTTCCCCGTACCCTGCATGAATATAGGATGCTTTGTGCACCTGGCCACCCGTTTTTACTAAGTTGTGAACTATAATTTCAAAAGTATGATCGGTTTAGTAGTAAGAACTCAAGTGTCGAACTGTCAAATTTAAATTCTGAATTCGCCTCTGGTATACCGACTGAATCTTGATGTACAAATTTCTCTACTTAGAAATCTAAACTTTGTTTCTCAGTCCATGTCAGTCTGGGAAAGAGACATGCCTCGAGCAAGTGATCTTCTTTTATCAGTTTCAATGTGTGCTGAAGTATACAAAGGCAAAATTGTTGATCTTGCTTTAGCAGCAAGTGAAGAGATAAGACAAATGGCTCAAGAACAAGAACCATTATGGCTATTTGATACCAACAACCAAACTGAGATTCTCAATGAAGCAGAATATAAGCGACGATTCGTCCATCTTGATCCAACTTTAGAGGAAATTATCAAAGTCATTGCAAGAGGAGGGCCTATTGACATACCAAATCTTAATGGAAATGTTGAAAATGCACAAATGTCAATGTTAGAGATGGAAAATTCAGCAATGCCATCTGAAATTGAAGCATCAAGAGCTATTGGAGTTGTCCTAGTGGATCCAATCAACCTTGTGAATATGTTGATGGATGTTGTAAGTTATAGATACATAGTACTAGTATTATAATATGTCGCACGAATTCTCCAAAATATAGCCAGTGTGTGTCGATCCTCCAAAAGTAGTGCATTTTTGGAGGACCTGACGTGGGTGCGGCAGCATTTTGGAGAGTTCGTGCAACATAGTTGTTTTGACCTTACTATTCTGAGTTATGTGAATCAATTGAAAATATGATACTTAATTGGTATGAAAGCAGGACCAATGGTCATGTGTGTTCTCCAACATTGTCTCAAAAGCAACAAATCTTGGACTTCTAATGACAGGAGCTGATGGAAATCCTAATGGATCTTTGCAAGTAGTAAGCTACAAAGCCATTTTGAATTCTTGCTAGTATTTTTCTAGCTATATATTTGGTAGGCATAGGTTTCATCATATAGGAGCCACATACAAATCTAGACATTTGAATTGGGGGAGGGGGAATGTGGCCAAATTTTTTTATGACGCTGGTGCGTGGGCCAGGTTGGTGCACCTCGACTATACTAGGTACTTGGTAACACTATCCACCGAGGATTAGGTAGATGGGAAGAAATTACTTGCATTTCTTGTCTCTGGTGAAGGGGAGCCTTGGCGTAACTGGTAAAGTTGCTGTCATGTGATCAGGAGGTCACGGATTCGAGATGTGGAAACAACTTCTTGCAGAAATACAGGGTAAGACTGCATACAATAGACCCTTGTGGTCCAGTCCTTCCCCGGATCCCGCACATAGAGGGAGCTCAGTGCACCGGGCTGCCCTTTTTTTCTTGTCTCTGGTGAGATTTAGCTCTAGTCTGCCAAGATTTACACCAACTTCATTGACTACTAGGTCACACCCTTGAGCGCAGAATGTGGCCAAAAATTTTGAAGTCCGTGGCTTCGTCTTACTTTAAAATCTCAAGTTCTTGTTATTTCAGTGAACACTAGAGTTGCTGGTGTATGTAAGCAAATTAAGAGACTGGTTTTTTCCAGATGACAGCACAATTTCATCTTCCTTCTCCACTTGTTAGGCCCCGGGAGGTCTATTTCGCGAGGTACTCTCGACAACTAGATTTCAACACTTGGCTGGTAACTGATGTCTCCTTGGAGAGTATTTTTCCAAATCCATTAGTCCAATGTCAAAGAAGACCATCAGGATGTCTAATTCAAGGGCTTCAAACAGGACTATCATTGGTAAAGCAAATACATCTTACTTACTGATTCAAATCAACTGTTATTCTTAACAAGATTTCTGTTCCTAGTTAGTACACTAATCGTTAGGATCATCGTGTGTCAATTTTAGGTTACTTGGGTGGAGCATAATGTAGTATGCAATGGTTTGGTTCCCCAAATGTTCAGGCAGATACTTAAATCAGGCGTTGCATTCAGCGCAAAGCGCTGGATGCTGACCATGGAGAGACATTATGACAGAAATGCAACTGTGAAGAAACAGTATGATCAACCATTGGAACAACCCTTGCAAGACAATAGTAAGCTGGTTTGCTTTTTCCTCAAGATTAAACTGTATGATCCTAGTCGCCGTCATCTTCATTCGGAAAAAGGATCAAAAATACCTCTTTACTATAAAAAATATCTTAATTTGTTCTCCGTTATACTTTGGAATCATTCAAACCTGTGCATGTTAGCAAATCGTCTCGTATTTGCCCTTGATCCGAACAGATCTCCAAGGTTCGGAGGAAAGTTTTAACCTTACTCGGCCTTGATGGATAGAGTTACCTGGTACGTGTTGTTAGTAGAAGGTAGCAGGTATCCTATGCAAGGCCAGCTCCACGGCAAAGCAAGTGAAGCCGGCGCTTTAGGCCCCAAAAATTACATTACATCATTTATATACTATTTCATCAGAGGTATATTATATCAATTTTTGTTATTCATAAGAATAAAATATTCAGGTGAAAATATTAATATGGTTATTCAAAACTCAAAAAATATTAGAAAAAAATAATTAACAACATTGCATCTTATGCTAGAAAATAAGCTTCAAATTAATTTAAAGACTCTTATAAAAGTTTGGCTTTAGGCCTCAAAATTTATTGAGCCGCCCCTGATCCTATGAAATTAGTCGAGGTGTGCGCAAGCTGGCCCGTCACCTCGGTAATCAAAAAAATTGGACTATTTTTCCTGAAGTATTTTGACACAGAGAATCCAGTATGTCCACACTGGAGCTCCGTTAAAGCCAAGGGAAAGTATAAGATGATTTGCTAACCACAAGGATACGAATGATCCAAAGTATAACGGAGGGTAAAATTAAGATATTTCATATAGTGAATAGGTAAAGTTGACCTTTCCCTTGTCATTCTTCAGGATGTCTAAAACTCTAAATGAGTACATATAGTCTATTACTTGTAAAGAGAAAACTAGCATTAGTACTGATTATTGGTCTTTCTTGTGTTCATCTTCCACATTCTAGACATAGAAAAAGGAAGGAAGAATTTAGTGAAGTTGGCGGAACGGATGGTGAGAAGTTACAATGCTATTTTTAGCTCATGCAGTGAAAATCAGTGGATGCCCTTAAGGATACAAGGTGGTGGGGATATCTTTGTGAAAACAGGCTTGAATTTAGATGCTCGAGGAACCCCTCGTGGTGTTGCAGTAACGATTTCAACGTCTGTGTGGCTACCGATCCCACAGAAAGATGTTTTTGAGTTCCTTCGAGCAGGGGACAATCGCTGCAAGGTAATCTGTTACATAGATCTCTTCAACATTAAGCCATGCTAGTACATTAGTAGTGTGTTTTTGTTATTTCCTTAGAGCAGATCCACTTGTTTTTCTTACTCTTTGCACCAGTTTTAGGTTCACTGATACAAATATATAGAGGGAATGTTAGGGATCATAAAAGGGCGAGTTTAGGATTCAACTGTCGAGACGCCTTTGGGATTAAAGCCTTCTTAGTTATACTTGTTAGAGTTTATTCCATTTTATTAAAACTCCACTTATTATATCCATCTTCAGTTCTGCAATCTGTATTCTCAACTGATGTCATTTTTCATTGCTACCACATATTGTTGTAGTGGGATTTACTCTCCATCGGGTGTATGACTCGGGATGAACTACATATTTCTTCAGCACGAGACCCTGCAAACTCTGTTTCACTAGTCATGGTAGAGGTATGTCAAATTGTCAATTCAATAACTTGTACTCCGTACGTAGTACGTTTTGATTTTAAATTTTTATTTTATTTTATTTTACAAAGGTGGTGCCTGAGCCAGCTTGCATGTCCATTGGGTACCTATGCCTACCAAGACTTAGGCAGATGGGAAGAACTCACCTAATATTTTTTTTGTTTAGAATTCTACGAGGAATGAAGCAAAGTTTTTGTTGAGACATATGTTGCGCGGACTCCTCAAAACATGCTACCGCTCCCGTGTCGAATCCTCCAAAAATGCACTATTTTTGGAGGATCTGGAACGCCCCGGGGATATTTTTGGAGAGTCCGAACAACAAGGTTAAGACATAATATAATTAACCAATTAAAAGTGTACTCTCTAACAGCTTTTAGATGAGATGGTCACACGCTTCAACATGGCATTAGAGCAGACAGAGGTTCTGTGTCCAAAGAGGCGCCGGATTCATTTGAACCCAGTACTTTTGACGCGGAGCAAAAATTTAGTGTAAAAATTCACTAAAGTTGCAACACATAGTGGGTCTGAACCCATAACTTTATAAATATAATAGGTTCAATACTAAGAACCTTAAATATTGAACCCATGGTGTTTAAATCCTCGATCCCCTCCTGACTGTCACCCAAAAAGCAAAAACATATTTCCAAGTGTAATAAGCCAACACGTGACGACCATGTTGAGAATTCTCACTGTTTAAGCTTTTTAGATGAGACGGTCACACATTGCAACAGTTTCTAACAGTTTTCGTGATTAATAGCCTCCCAATGGAAGAGAAGACAAGTCAGAAATGTTTTACCTGCAAGAGAGCTTCACAGATTCAACAGTAATGTACATAATTTATGCACCAGTTGATGCATCAGCTGTGCAGTATATTATGGAAGGTAAAGACTCAGATGATGTAGTAATGTTGGCTTCAGGATTTGCTGTCCTCCCTTTATCTCCTGAGAAAACAAACTTTCCAGAGGAAATTGTTACTGGTGGAAGTGTTCTAACCATGGCATTTCAGTTGATGGATGAAGAACTATCAACGCCGGAGTATCTTCCTCCACACTCGGTGTTTACAGCAAACAAACTCGTATCTGAAACTATCTCCCTAATCAAGGATTCATTGTTGTTCAAATCTGCATGTTGAAACATTTATCTTGTTCCTTAATATTCTTCTTTACTGAGATGAGAGGATGTTTGGCATCTAGAGAAACTATGCCAAGACTGTCATTTCCCTTTGTTTTTTTTCCTCCTATTAAATAGAGAATAGAGAACATTAAGATTCATTTTAGTGATCAAAATTGTATTTTATTTTTTAAGAAAAAAAAAATTGGAGTATGACAATCCCCTGCGAAATAAATTACCAATATAAGCTGCATTATTTTTGGAAAAAGCTTATTACTCTGTTTTCTGGTTTTTTTGAGTGATATTTGGTGGATTTGATCATTCCAAGGCCAGGCTACATTTTAACTCTCTTCTCGTCTTCTTGAGCCGAGGGTCTACCGGAAACAGCCTCTCTACTCCCTCGGGGTAGGGGCAAGGTCTGCGTACACTCTACTCTCCCCAGACCCCACTTGTGGGATTTTACTGGGTTGTTGTTGTTGTAGTAGATATATAGGATAATTAAAAGACGAATAACTTTGTATAGGAATGAAATAAACTTGAGTATAGACATATAGTATATGGATAATATCATAACGAATTTGGATTTATAAAATAGCTGATCGAAGAAATATACACGGACTGGTTTGTTTCATTCGTTCATTGGACCAAAAGCTTCTTACGCTGATAATAATTTCTCAGCACTCAGAAAGTAAAAAGGGCAGAAAACCAAATCATACACACAAGAAAATAGATTAATGTACATTTGATGTAATGCGCCAGCATAAAGCAAAACCATCCCTCTTACAAGAAAGGTTAGTCCGGTGAACTAAACTCCCGCTATGCACAAAGTCCAAGGAAGGGTCGGAGCACATTGCTTGATGTAGAAAACTGGAACAAATGGACTTCTTTACATCTTTGCTCTAACACTTTGTTCTTTATTTTCTGTTAGCATTACTCACTCAGAATGTGTAGTGAATGACGAGCAATTCCTGACGATACACTATCTTCCAGGAAGAATATCGGTAAATGAGTAATCATGGGGAGGACCTGCGTATCATGTTTTCTACCTCATTAATAACAATTCAAGCTGTCTTTGTTGAAAAATAAAATTCGGATAACATTTACTACGTTCAGCTTACCTTCTTGTTCACCTAAAATGTAAAATGGAACATGGGAAATCATTTTAGTTCCCCCTTCACTCCAATTCACAGTGCCAGGTTTCTGCATCCCTTTACTTGGAGATTCACATGGGCCCAAGATAGACAAACATATAGCAGGTTCATTCATCAGACCCAAATAATCACGTGCACGCCTCCAGACTCTTGCATCTGAGATCCGAGAACGTGCAACCTGTCAATCATATTGACAAATTAAGCATAATAACCCAAAATCTGAGACATTTACCATCATATCAACTGCTGCCAGGAAATACTTTCTCTAAAAGGTGATCGCTGTAAACGGCCACAATAAAAGCTAGATACACTAACCTTTGCCAAGGATACACGGGCCCTGGGTAAAAGCTCACGGTGATATGTGGCAAGCTTGGCAATGGCTGTCACAACGAAACACAATAATCTTGATTGTGATGATTTTCTGAATTTTGCAGTATCGGACCCAAGAGCTGATTCACGCAGACCCAGACGGCTTATCAGCAAAAGAAAAACATAAAACTCAGTCAAGAGTGGCATCTCAAAATGAATCTCTGATGTTGTGCAAAGCAGTCAATCAGAGTCTACCTTGAAGAAAGGTTTTCATACAAAAGTAATTCCAAGCTCTCAAAGAGTTCACGAGCAGCATCTTTGTGGGATTCACCACCACCTCCATGCTCCCCAATTGCCCAGCATAATTGTAATGCCAATTCAGTCTGAGAAAAGTTAACCTTCAGTCAGTTCTTACAGGTTAAATGAGATAGAGATATATACCTTATTGTGACTTTGGAAAGAAGGTTCAGTCACCTTTGTCGGACTATCATAAGCTTCTCCAAGTCTGTCCACTATAGGCTTCTGCGCAAACATAGGGGTGGCTATAAGTACACCAAATCAAGGAAAACAGGGAAGGTAGAGAGGAAAGAGAGGGGATTGCAGGTCTTATGATTTGATTGAGAACAACAACAACAACAGCCCAGTGAGATCCCCACAGGTGGGGTCTGGGGAGGGTAGTGTGTACGCAGACCTTACCCCTTCTCCGGAGGAGTAGAGAGGCTGTTTCCGGTAAACTCTCAGCACAAGAAGGAAAGAGACAGTGTATCAGTAACAGCAAAGGAATCCAAAAAGATAACACCAGCAACGCAATAACCAGAAAATAGAGAGCAAAGTAATAACACTAAGCAGTAACAAAGGCACAGTACTACAGACGCAAGGGAATAATATGGACAAAAAGGGCCACTAAACATACTACAGACTAACCTACGACCCTAATGAAGTATTATGATTCATTGAGAAAAACTCAAATATAAAAAAGTTATGAGATGAGATATGGGCAAAATAAAATACATGAAGGTGCGCAAGTCATGCAGAAATGCACTTCATTACCATTCTAACCAATTACGACTTTGAATTACTATACAAGATCAAAGTGACGATTTGCTAGGTATAATTAAGACCAATACCTTCAGAAGTGCAATGAAGCTAGGAGATCGATTAAAGGCTGCAAGCATGAGCTCTAAGATCCTCTTTTGAACCTACAAATATGAGTTGGAATGTATCACTAATAAAAATTCAAATACACTCAAACAGTAAAAAGCACTACTATGATACTGCGCAAAGGTGGCATCCACTCAAAGGGTCCCAGCATTAGGAGAGGGATCCTCCTGTAAAAGATGAACCATAACTATTCTATTAAAAAATGCTCCCTCTTTCTTTCTTTCGTTCTTTCCTTCATATTTTTTGTATACGCCAAATTCTCATCTTTCTAAAATTCTACAAAAGTTCGTTGCACGGATGTCATTCAGTTTTGAGTATAAACTTCAATGCCTTGAAACAATTCTTATATTCAAAAGAAAGCAAACTTCAATTTTCAAAATTCATGAAAATGCATGAAGAAAAAGAAGCAGGGCAATCTGCTCTACAGAAAGGGACCACAAATCCAAGTACTTTTTTCAGAAGAGTAATCCAAGTACCTTTTAAACCACATTGCTATAAAAAAAATGATAATGATAATTTATGGAACTACAGTAGGAGATTTCTCCATAGAATATTGGATAATCAACATGATGCTACAATTTGAGAAGGCAACCTTCAATTTATCTATACGAACTTAGATACCTCGTACAAGAATAGCTTGTCTGGAAATAAATTGGAATATCTTGCCATAAGTAGGGGAACCAGAGCACATATTAGAGCTGCAACAGAAACATTATGAATCAAGCTCTTCATAGAGCTGCTTCCTTGTTTATCAAGAGAAAAAGCTCTCCTGCATAAAATGGATGAACTTACAATCATTGACTTCATGGATCGCTATAGCAGTATACATATCAAGCAGCCGAGGTGTCATTCTCAGCGCTTGTTTCAGCCTATCAGACATAGGCGAGCTAACTGCTGCTTGTAGAGCCGCAGCCACTGCAGGAGAAGCCCAATGGCGTTCCTAATGATTAAGAGAACCGTGAAAGAGATAAATTAGAAAAACTTGGTAAGAAAACAAACTATAGGATGATCTAGTAGAATATATCATCAAAGAGAGCATCAGAATGAGCATGAATTAACATTTTGGAAGTGAAACGTAGTTATTTGCACTTTTTGCAGCAAAATAAGTGCTAGCGGTTTTACTTGAAAGTCTAATCTCTCTGTTTACAGCATGCAACCCTGCAGTAATTTAGAGTTTCTAAGACAGAGAAAAGATCATACAGCTAGACCATCGTTCTCATCCTTGAGAAGCTCAAGAAAGAATGGATCAGCTACTGCCATAGTGGTGCTATCCTCAGATTCAGAGTCCACCCCTCCATCTCCTATGGTTGATCCAGTATACGCTTCATCCATGAGTGCTAGCAACATCTGTTACCAAGAGGAATCTCCGCAATCATATCGACAATACTAAATTTTCAGTAATCTATCATTCCGAATAGTAAATAATAACCTCAGGAGCTGTACTCTTCTGTATCGAAGCTATGCTACTGCCCACCAGAGATCCTGAACTCTTCTCCACCTTTTCCAGTGCCACAACCAATACTGCCAAAGAGGAAGAGAAGGTCTTATACTCTCATAGAAAGAGGAACAACTAGAATAAACCAATAATGGATCTTTGCCGCTACTTGATAGAAAACAGCTTAAAGTACAAAAGTACAAACCTCTTTCTGTTTTTAGCTTTTGTTCAAAAATCACTTTGCAAGCATCAGGCATAAGTTGCTATTGAACAATTCAAAGTGTAAAATCAGAACCATTGCCAATGAACCATGGTTGACGCCTTTTAGGGAGGGAGGGAGGGGACCACTAATTAAGGTAAGTAAAAGTGTATAATGGTCAGTGTTGTTCAGTTCATAGAATTCATGTATAACCCCTGATCTTATTGTTTTACTTGTTTCTCATTTGAGGTGAGGATGAGCAAAAAAGCCATAAAGTAACACTCACTAGGCAAGTCTATGATCGATGGAAAAAGTGGAAGAAATGACCCCTGGGAAATCAAACCAGGAAATACTCTAAGAAATGCTTTTTCCAATCTGCATGGGTGATCAAAAGTATTTGTAAGTGTCATTCCATAAATAACAATAGGAGAATTAGGTCTACCATACTTTATAAGTACCACATAAAGCAAATTTTGTTAGCCATTGGACTAAACAAAAAAATAAAGTAAAATAAAACAATGCTTAGGAGATACTAGCTGAGAAAAGGAGCTATACATTATCCTCTCCATGTTTACCCCGGATAGCTACACCAAATAGTCCAAATATATGAGACATCAAATTTTGCAAAAGTGTCCATTCATAACATGGATTTGCATGCTGGCAAAGTGTAAAGTCCCACAGATTTTAAACCTTAATCTCCATTAAATACGGACTTAAATACGTAATTAAAGTGTCATAAACGGGTTAATGAGGTCATATAACACAGTGAGATGATAGAGGCGTAAATGTAAGCGTTTGGGATGCATTGGCAAAGCATTGGACTGGTAGAAGGTCAAACTTTAAGTGCGCCTTGTGCTTTAAGCCCCAACAGCGCTTTATCCTTTCTTGCGCTTTTCGCTTTTCATTTCATTCAATTATCATATAGGCTCCATAGACCTACTATGGGTATTTGTATATCATGGGTAGGGGTGGCAAAATGGTTAGAAGAAAACAATTAACCACCCATATTATCCACTAAAAAATGGATTGGATAATGAACTTTTTAAAAACGGGTCAAATATGGATAAGAACCATATTATCCATTTAGAAAATGGAAAACCAATGGGTAACCAATGGATAACCAATGGGTCTAACTTTTACATTTGTAAAGCCTCAAATTGGGGTTCCTCAAGTTAGGAAGACTAAGAATTCTCCCAAAAGTGATCATACACAAGAAGTCATGGATAATATGGGACCATATATGGGACCATATTATCCGCCGGTTAACCCGTTTTTTATCCGTATTAAATATGGATTGGGTCAGATAATTTATCCGTTTTTTCATTATCCGTTTTCGACCGAACCATATCCGACCCGACCCGCCCGTTTGCCACTCCTAGTCATGGGTACTAATTATGTCATTCATGGATGAAACATTCTTTCTTCATAAGATGAGGCCGATGAGCTAATATTAATCTATGTGCATAATGGTATTACATTTGGCATGTTCATGGTTCACTCGATGGGAGGTAAAGGCATAGGGTGCTAGTTACGCGCTTAGCCAATTTTGGGGCACCTGAGAGTACAAACTTTCAAGCAAAACTCTTGCAATCATGGAGCATCCATGATGACAAATAAAAATTGGCAGAATTTGGTTAACTGTATAAGTTCTACAAATAAGAGAAAGTACAGACACCAAATTTTAGGTTACATATGGGAGTAACACTCAAGTCCAACATGACAATAGTCAAACACCTGGACATGTAACTGAGACTTCCTATTCTAATACATTTCTCAAAATTTAGAAAATTCTTTCTAAATTCAGAAAGTCATATCATTCTTTTGGATACTAGGCACTACTTCTGAACTACCTCTTCTTTCTTTTGGGCACAAACTCGAACTTCGAAAAAAGAAAATTTTACACTTTTTAGAATATACAAATATTTCAAATCCCTTTTATAAAACCAAGTTAGATATCAGAAAAGAAGAGAAGACTTCTGCACTAAATTTAGACATTAAGTCGTATTAATAACGTTTTCGAGAGCACTTTTAAGTATATGAGATACTTCCTATACTTTGTTGAAGTTTTTCATGACTTGACTATGTTGTTTGTGACGTCAGAACCTACGAATTTGATGGAGCTCTCCTTCATATGTTGTGCTCACAGTTCTTAATGTTCTTTGATAGATTAAATTCATAAATTATCCCGTGTATTATTCTTCTTGCGTCCCCCTTATTTCTAAAGTTTTTCTGTCTTCCTTTCTGCATCCAACACAAAAATAGTGATCTTGATCGTGTTAGTATCTGATCCTCCTCCATAATAGGCCAAGGGGCAAGCAACCCAGTGCTCAAAATTTAAGAAACTCAGGAAGTTTAGAAGTCTTTGGTTTTGTGGCTGCAACACCAACTCTTGAAGGATGATACAAAAATTTAGGAGGCGAAATGGAACTTTTAACTTTTCAGTGCCTTAATGGGCATTGCCATCAAATTATAAATAAAGTGCCCTCTAGACGCATTTGAAAGAACAAGCAACAAGTTCTACTCTCTGATAATAATTAATGCTACACTCCGTGTAAAACCATGCAGCAACCAATCAGTTCCATATTATTTAAATGACATCTTGGTTTCATGTATTGCAATAAAGGAAATTTATTTCAGCAGAATTTTCGAAAAAAAAGAAACGGATAAAAAGAAGCTGAAAAAATAAGGATATTGGACCAAATTAGTTTCTCAACATTTCAAAAACAAGGTTTGAGTAGCCAATTATAAAATACAAGAACAAAGAACAAAGAACAAAGAACAAAAAAAAAGTAGTAACATAATCAATCCATTCATTGGCATAATTCCACAAAATTTCCCATTTTTTATCTAATAAAATGAGATAACAACCAGACTTACTTCTCCCCATTCCATGCAATTAGCTTCAGCAATAACGGGAAAAACTGCAATGTCATGAGAGATCAGATTTCTAAGTGCATATAAACACCCAAATAAATTAATGGCTAGTATATTCCATTCTTACAGAAGAGCGTGTATATGCATACAAGGTTCACATTCTGCTTGATTTCAAATGATTATAGAGATCAATCAACAATGTCTGAGTCCCAAATTAGTTTGGAGCCAGCTATATGTATCCTTTGTATCTGTGGCGCTCTATTTAGGTCATAATTATTCAAATGACCATAGAGATGTAAATCCATTCACCTATAGTACTATGTCAAATGCATTGTAACTGTCACACTGCCTTAAGATTATATAAGGAAAGGATATCCAAGTGTCCAACATCACTACCGTGGTTCAAATTTAAAGCCCTTCTATTCGAGGAGAATGTTATGATGCTACTTTTTTTTATTCTTTCTTTTTTGGTTTCCTGGAAGGGGAAGAATCAAAAACACTTCATAGGTACCAAAACGTTTTATGGAAACATCTTTTTGTAAGTAGATTATATGGGAAGATCTTGTCTACAATTAGAAATAATTTGGACTACACTAGCATGACCAAGAGAATAATCAATGCTAGGTTAACTCAAGATGAAGCAGAAGGCTAGTGCATATTAGACAGATAGGAGTGTACAGTAAAGGCCAGCATGATATGTAGGACTCCTATGAATTTGGATGTTTAGCAAAATTATAGCATATATCATATCTAATAGACTATTCAATAGTGTTAGCTGATTCAACCCGTTATCAGGCTACATCAATATGACTCATACATCCAGGTTCAATCAATGTGTTAAAGCTACAGATGTTCTCTACTAATGTATAACTGCTACATCTGTTACTAATTACCGAATTTTAAAAGGAGAAGGCGAAAGAATATTTATTTCACCTGCACTGTGTCAAGAAAAAAGGAATTATAGTACAACATGAAGGTATCAAATTCACACTCTTTAAAAGATGCTAATCTACTCTGTTACAATTGATGACTTGAGCATTACACTCCCATAAATTAGAATTAATTTCAGCAACTAAATCTGAATATGTACCTGGGGAAGCAAAGTAGGGAACGAACTTGAAATTTTTTTCTTGTTTGCATTCAGAAAGTCAAGGGTTGCTTCTGCAACAATAGGGTCTGCAAACTCACTGCAGTAAAAATTAGGAATTGCTTAACAAATCCAAGTAGAGTGAATTATTACTTATGTCTTGTAAAATAGAAATATATCAATCTAGTAAATCAGGAAATGTAAAACTGGAAGCTACACTACTTGAAGCTGATAGCATGAGGTGAGCAAATTACAAGGGGAATTTCTAATAGCATACTAATCAACTGAACCATATTCAATTAGGAAGGTGATGAACAACGAATGTATACTATTTGCTGTGCTTTCGCGGTCAGATCGTCTCACATCATATTACCACAATTATGAAAGGCTGGGCGCAAGTGAAAATCTTCAAACTTCTAACAAAGAGAATGATTCCTTACCGGCTCAAGCATGACATAAAAAAAGTCCGTAAACTAGGATCAGCGTCATGCAGGACCACATCTCCGAAGTCAAGAAAAAAATGGAGTATAGCCTATATAACCAAAAAGGACATCTTTAGCATTAGCATATACCTTGTCCCGGAAAAAAAAACACAATAATAAAAATAAATGCTTACTTTTGAATAATACAGCCATAAAGTGGCCCGAATTTAATCATCGATCAGAATGCCGGGTAAAATTTCTATTATGAAATTAGAATACCATGGATATTAAAGCAGTCAGCATGACTTCCTCAAAAAAAGTGTAGAAGAAACACTTCACATCAAAAAAGGTTCACAACAGACAGTTCAGAACTTCACTTTCACATATTAATGCACCATTTTTGTCCAACCAAAGGTATACGTCCAAGTGCGCAAACATAAGTATAATGGGCATACAAGTACATATGAGTGCTTGTCAAGTGTAGGTAGACATATTCGTCTTTGCCAAAGATAAAGGTAGTGCAAAAGAAGTGAAAATCTAACTTAAGTAGTTCCACCGGCCAAGACTCAGATTCCAGAACTTCTTCCGAACTACTCCCTCCAGTCCAATTAGTTTGGTCTTATTTCCTTATTGATCCATTCCAAAAATATTGTGTAAATTTCTATATTTTGATAAAATTAATTTTAAACTTTTCCCATTTTACCCTTAATGAGAAGCTTCTCATGCCACACAAAATGTTATGGGATGTTTAAGACTACAAGTATCAAAAGTCTTCGAGCCACACAAGTGTTATGGCATGTTTAAAACCAGAAGTGTTAAAAGTCCTCTTTTTTTCTTAAATTTTGTATCTACTTAAACTATACCGAATAAATTTGAACTCAGGGAGTATCTGAAAAGACTGCCCATTTTCTCTGAGGTTGCTCGTGACACATTTATCCGATTAGATAATATTAGAATAGTCCTTTCTAATCTCCCTCATTATCCTGCTATTGTAAGCTACACCGAAATTGAACTAAATTATTTGATTTAAAATAGCAATAAAAAAGGAGAAAAATTTACCTTCTTACAGTGACAAGTATCTGATTATCATATTGAAAGTACTAACAATTTCAGCTTAATAATGTGCAAAATGCAGTTAGAAGTTCAATTCAGAAATTAGCACAGAGCAGAAACGTGAAAAGCAGAGGGAAAGAGTACCAATAGAAGAAGGCCATTGGATGTTTGAGACTGCGAAATTGAGGCAACACATCGCTGAAATATCCTATTTAAATGAGGATAAACCCTAGCAATCAAATCTTCGGATTTCTTACTTATGCATAAGTCGCAAAGACTTTTGACCTGAAAATGACAAACAATCAATAATCAACTAGTACACCTCAATTCCAAATGAGTAAATTTTGTGTCAATTGAACAATGCGTGCAACTCCGTGTGTGTGTGTGTGTGTGAGTGTGTGTGTGGAAAAAGAGAAAAAAACTGACGGAATTGAGAAGAGAAGGATCGGAGGCAGGGTCGTTGGCGAAATTTGAGTCTCTGGCACTGTGGGATAAGGATCTTAGATGGAAATCAAACTCTTTGTATTTGTCTCCTCCACCGGCCATTTATTTTTGAAGTTGCATCAATGGCAGAATTGCTGCTACTGCTACTGTTATTATTTTGCAAATTAACGGCTGTCGTCCACCTGTTCTTGTTCGTTCTTCTTCTACCTGGTCTCTAAACAACAAAAAATAAATGTTTTTATTATTGAAAATTAGGAAATTAGTAAATTGTCAACAAGAAAAAAATGAAAAATCATAAAAGGACAGGATGACAAAAAAAACAATTTATATGAAAGTGATATCTTGTAAAAACGGTACTCCCTCCGTTCATTTTTAGCTGATGATTTGGAGAATGAGTAGTTAATGATAAGGGTAGAACAATATGTTTCTCTTGATTTAGTATAATGTACAAGTAAAAGTGAAAATGTATTTTAGAATCAGAACCTCTAGTTAAGGGTGATAAGACTTGGGACTCCCAATCTATCCCAAACTCACTTGAGTAAACTTGAATTTGTGTCAAGTAGGCTTAGTGTGGGGTAAAATGCTACCTGCCGACAAGCTTTTAATTTTGAGGACTCGAACTCGAAACTTTTAGTTAAGCATGAACGATATTTTGTGTCAAGACAACTCACATTTTGTCAAAAAACTAGGACATTTCTTCTCAACGGTAACCCCAGTAGTTATACTCCGGCATCTGCTGCTTCGCCGCCGCCGTCGTCGTCGCTGTCGTCGCTGCCGCATGTGCTGTTACAGGTAAGTTCATTTCTCTCTTTCTGCCCTTTGTTTCTCTCCCTCTCTTTCTCTTTCTCTCTCCTCTTTCTTCTTTCTCTTCTTTTCCGGTAGCTCCTGGCCCTTCTCGCCACCGGAGCCGGGACGTGCGTGTCTAGGAGAGTTGCTGTAAGTCCGGTGACCCTTGATTTTCGGCGACTCTTCTTGTTCTGCATTTTCTGGCGACCCTTGCTCTGTCTTCTTATTCCTCTCTCTCTCTTTCCCTTTCTCTCTCCCCCCTTTTGTGTGTGTGTAGGGGGTGCGTTCTGTTTCTTTGGACAGGTGCAGCATTTTTCCGGCGAGGACGGATTATTTTCCGTCGTGTGTACAGATTTCCGGCAAGTTTCATTAATTCCGGCAAGGACGGATTATTTTCCGACGTGTGTACAGATTTCCGGCAAGTTTCATTAATTCCGGCGACTTCCGATCAGCTTTCCGGCGGGACGCAGCAGGACTGTCAACACTCTTGAGCAGATCCGACAAACTTCAGGAAAACTTGCTCCAGGTTCTTTCGTTCTATATCTGGTAATCGTGGTATCGGTATTTTTATTATTATTTTTTTTCTTTTTTGCTTGCCTGTATCTTTGACACCTACAGTATCTTGTTTAAATTATATTTAGTTAGACTTATCTGCTTATATTTGTCTTTGTCTTTCTCTATAGTGTTATAGCCAATACAGTATTTGTCCCTACTTAGTTGGATCCCATATTAGCACCTTGTGTACCTATAGGTTTCTGTTTAGTCTATTCCTTTTTAGTCTATCCCTTTGTAGCTTTGTGCTAGTCTAGTGGCCGCGCCGAGCTATGATAGAGTGAGGGCATGTCCTCGGGGGGAGCGGGGGGTAGAGGGTAAGGGTTGCGAGGGGGGGTAAGGCACCTTCTAAGTTAAGAGTGGGATCATGGAACATAGGGACTCTAACGGGGAAGTCTATAGAGTTAGCAAAGATTCTCCATAAGAGGAAGATTAACATAGCTTGTGTCCAGGAGACTAGATGGGTGGGGAACAGGGCTCAGGAGGTGGATGGCTTTAAGTTGTGGTATTCAGGGAGGGTGAGAGGGAAGAACGGGGTAGGCATTTTAGTTGATAAGGATCTAAGGGAGCTAGTGGTTGAGGTTAAGAGGGTGAATGACAGATTGATGGCCATTAAGATAGCTGTGGGAGGGTATACTATGAACATAATTAGTGCTTACGCGCCTCATGTGGGTTTGGACGAGGAGGTTAAAAGACGCTTCTAGGAAGATTTGGATGGGTTGGTACGGGGTATACCGTCCATCGAGAAGCTTATTATAGGGGGTGATTTTAACGGCCACATTGGGAGGTCGCTTGGGGGATATGACGGTGTGCATGGTAGCTTCGGTTTTGGAGATAGAAACGGAGGAAGTACTTCGCTGCTGGAGTACGCTAAAGTTTTTGAGCTAGTGATCGCTAACTCTTGTTACCCGAAGAAGGCGAAGCACCTGATAACCTTTCGGAGTACGGTGGTTAAGACCCAGATTGATTATCTACTTCTCCGAAAATGTGATAGAGGTTTATGCATGGATTGCAAGGTCATCCCGAGTGAGAATCTTACGACCCAGCATATGCTTTTGATTAATGGACATAAAGATCAGGTGGACAAGGAAGAAGAGGGCGATGTCTGGTATACCTAGGGTCAGGTGGGGTGCATTGACTAAGGAAAAGTCCCAGGAGTTGGGGGAGAAGTTGTTGGCTATGGGGCCTGGAGGAGTAGCGGGGATGCGAGTTGTATGTGGTCCATGACAGCAAATTGTATTAGAGAGGCGGCGAGAGAGGTGTTAGGGGTCTCAAAGGTTTTTTTCTGGTGGCCATAAAGGGGACTGGTGGTGGAACGAAGAGGTTCAAAGGAAAGTGGAAGCCAAGAAAGCGGCATATCTGAAGCTAGTAGAGAATATAGACGAGGGGCAGAAGAGTGCTAACAGGGAAAGGTATAAGAAGGCTAGAAAGGAGGCGACGTTGGCGGTTAGTGCGGCTAAGACCACGGCATCTAGTCGTTTATACTAAGAAATGGGGATAAAGGCGGGGACAAGATGTTGTACAGGCTAGCGAGGGTGAGGGAGCGAAAGGCTTGGGATTTGGACCAAGTGAGATGCATAAAAGATGAGAAGGGAAGTGTTTTATTGGATTGGGCACAGATTAGGCAGAGATGGCAGTCTTACTTTCATAGACTCTTAAATGAAGAGGGAGATAGGGGCATTGTGTTGGGGGAGTTGGAGTACTCGGAGCGGCAGCGAGATTTTGGGTACTGTAGACGTATACGAGTGGGGGAGGTTGTAGGGGCTATGCGCAGGATGAGTAGGGGTAGAGAGACTGGGCCGGACGAGATCCCGGTGGAATTCTGGAAGAGCATGGGTAAGGAGGGCTTGGAATGGCTTGCTAGGTTGTTTAAAGTCATTTTTAGGACGAAGAAGATGCCCGAAGAGTGGAGGCGGATTACGATGATCCCCTTGTACAAGAACAAGGGGGATGTCAAAAACTGCAAAAACTATAAGGGTATCAAGTTGTTAAGCCATGCGATGAAAGTGTAGGAGAGGGCGATTGGAGGGAGGCTGAGGAGGTGTGTGTCCATTTCTGAGAACTAGTTTGGTTTCATGCCGAGACGGTCGACTACTGAGGCCATTCACATTGTGAGGAGATTGGTGGAGCAGAATAGGGCGGTGAAGAAGGATTTGCATATGGTGTTCATTGACCTGGAGAAAGCCTATGACAAAGTCCTGAGAGAGGTTCTATGGAGATGTTTGGAGGCTAGAGGAGTGCCTGTAGCGTATATTAGAGTGATTCGGAAACATGTATGATGGAAGTAAGACACGGGTTAGGACAGCAGGAGGAGACTCTGATTACTTTCCGGTTGAGATGGGGTTGCATCTGTCGCAACCCCCTTTTTCCCTCTGTGCATCAGGAGATCGGGTTTATGACATTTTGGGTATAGGACAACTCGTTCCTTTTGGGAACTGGGTTTTGCATTTGAAGAGTCACCACCTAATGATTTATGGTGCATTAGGACACCTACAAGGTTCACTTCTAAGTTTGCTTGATAACCAGAGATAGGGTAAGGGCTTGAAATTATCCTAAGGGGAAGGTGTTAGGCACCCCTCAGGATCCACTAGTGTGGTTCCCGACCAAACAGTTCTTTGTGAATTTGGTGCAATTAACATGTAAACAGATAAGGCTCAAGTAAGAGGGGATTTTAATACACGAATGTCTGAAAGTAAAACAGAGTTTTAAAAAAAAAAAAAGCAAACATTAAAAGGCTGATTTTGAAAAGAAGTTACAATTCTGTAAATATTTAAAGAAAAGGAAAGAGGAGGGGGAGGTCCTAGGTTTATTTGTAATATGGATCACATCAATGCAATACCCGGTAATCACTCCTCAAAAGAGGGGCTACACGTGGTATTAGCGCACCGGTCATCATATCCATATCTACCCTTCCCACCCCGTTAAGGTACTAAAGCGCGGATTGGTCTCGACCATTATTGCATGCTATTACCCGTCCCATTCCTATCAGTCCCGGAGGCACTTAGGACTACTATTCCTAAAGGGAAGGGATATTGGGATGACTTTGAAGTTTCAAAGGTGAAAAAGCTAAGGCGACATACAAAACATATAGGACTGCACATTAAAAGGGGGAAGCACATAAAACATTGAAGGCTCATATATACCTCCTCAAACAAAGCAACCAAATAGCATGACTATAACAACAATCAAGGTCTGAATCTAAAAGGTACTAAGGCAAGGGGGGTTTAAGTTGTTGAAGCAGACCAATTTATTATGTAACTCAGATAAGAAGTCCGAATCAGTCCTGCCTGCTGGTTGTAGCGATTACTAGTTAACAGAAGCGGGCTCAGTTTTTATTTGTTGTTATTACCTAAGGCTTGCCTAAGTGTTTGGGTGAGATCTTATGAACATGATATCTATTACTGATTCGGAATGTGGCATAGCAGTAACAAATTTAATACGAGCGGTTTGAGAACCTATAGGCATGCTTGCTAATCATGTTAAATAAGGAGATTAGGTTATTTAAAAAAAACTAGTTCAGAATAAAACTGATTTTAAATTAGGCTAGTTTCAGATTCTGCAGACGATGATATCCACTATTGCTGATTTTAATCCCTATAGACATGATATCTAACATTGCTGATTTTAATCCCTATAGACATGATATCTAATTGAATGTGGAATGGAAACAGGCAGGATTTTTACTTGAGAATTCCTACAGGCATGATTTCTATACATTATATTGAACATGATATCTGCTTATAGCCGTTTAGATCCTAAAGCATGGTGTCTAAGTGTGATAACAAACACGCAGAATTTTAAACAAGTCCTATGGGCGGATTATCTAAATGTAGAGTCAAACATGCAGAATTTATTAGAGGACAGATCCTATAGGCTTGGTGTCTAAATGTAAAGTTGAACATGCAGAATTAAAGTAAATCCTATAGACATGGTGTCTACATGCATAGTTGAGCGTGCAGAATAAAAGAAAAACAAGTCCTATAGGCATGTTTTCTACCCTTCTATTAGACGAACATGTATAATTACCCCTCCCTTTTCCACTAGCCAACCCCAAATGTTATTATAAATTATTACAAACCAAAATAATGAATTGAATCAGAATAAATGTAAAAGAAGAGGTTACAACCAGAGGAAGCCTATTTCTTGACTTCCTCTCTGAGTTAGGGAATAAACCACCTCAAAACGCCATTTATTTCAAAGCTTCTCCCAGACCTGGGTGTGTCAGAGTTCCCTAAGGGTCTCAAAGGACCCCGGGCAGTGCTTACACCCATGTTTGCAGAACCAGATAGAGATGAGTGCAGTGTGGAAGGGCCAGCCCTTATGTGTCCAAGTTCAGAGGGAGCTCATGGGTCCCAAGGCAAGGCTCACGCAAGAGGGGCAGAAATTAAGTCTAAGAATATGGTGGAAGTGCAGGAATAGAGATTTAAAACTGAGTGGAGAATAGAGAGGGGTAGGGTGATGGGAAATAGTAGTAGTAAAACACAGAATCAACATTCCCATACAAAGGGGTCAGGGGTTTGGGAATACATTGCAAAGAGCATATATCCTTGGGCAGGAATCAGGTTTGGGCATGCACAACAATAGATGGTGCTGGCATGCCCATAAATCAACCAGAACACACAACATATAGAGGGGATATGGGGGTTATGACTCCAGGGGGGTCAGGTTTGGGTCATGCACAGCAATGTCCAATGCTGTCATGCCCCAAACCAACCAAAGATACCAAACACATAGGGGATATGGGGGTTTAGGACTCATAAGTCATAATAATTGACTGACAGAATTCATACATAAGAAAGCATTGATTCAGAATAGAAAAGGCAGATTACAGCATGCTTAGTAATGGAACTTGATTAAACACAAGTAGGAAACAAGCAAAGGTGAAGGAAATAGTAAAGAAACATGTTGTTGTTGATGCTGAAATTTAGTTAGAACATACTAGTAAAGATGCAAATGCAGAAAGAAAAAAGTAAGCAAGCTTCCCACAGCCTAGCTTTGGCTTTCAGCTGGCTAGGTAAGGCAGTAACACAAGTAGCAACAGAGAAAAGAGAGAATTTTAGTGGAGTGTGTGTTCTGAACTCAAGTATTTTTATTCCTTGTGTTCGTGTCCTTAAAAGAAGAGGGGTGCAGGGTATTTATAGCCGTTTGAAAACATGTGAGAAATAAGGTAATAAGTAAAGTTCAATACAAATATGAAAACAATCAACAGTCAGAATCAATCAACCAAGTGATTCCCCTTTAATTGAGGAATCACTTGTTTAACGGGGCTAACAGATTCAAAATAAGGAAAGAAAATCAGTTTGTAGGCAGACTGATTATTACCATAAAAGAAGTAGTAAAAACATTAAGTAAGCAATCGAGTCTAAGAACAGAAATATACTTATTTTGGAAAAAGATTCAACAAGGCAAAATAAGGACAGGGATCAATTAACTTTAACAGGCGAGTGAAATTAGAGTTCACAAAAGAAAAATTTTGAAATCAGTCCCAAGATTGAAGATCAATCAAAGAAGGAACCTCAGCATATAAATAGAGTGAACAACACTAGACATGCGAGGCCAAACCTATTGGCAAAAAAAACAGCATGCAATAGTAGCACAAAGTTCAGTGGATAGCAAACACTCGAAGCACAATAATCAAGTAGGTCAAGTCACATTGAATCAATAGTGAAGAGAAACAGAGTATGAGAGGCATGCAAAGGGTCTCACAGTAGCAGATGAGTAAACCCTTTTGAAAAGTTAGGGTTTCAAGCAGAGTCGAATTTTAAAGATAGTAAAAACCCAGAATTAGAGGACTCACATAAAGAAAAGAGGCTCTGAAACAAGGAACTTTCAAATCGAGTTAGGTATTCGCATGAACAGTTTCAAACCCAAAGACATAGGTTTTCTTCAACAATAGTCAAGCTTAAAAGATGATAAACCAATAAATCGAACAAATACTAGCAAACAGTTTAAGAAATCGAATGATCCCAAAAGAAACTAGGGTTTTAACAATAATCGAGTTTAAAGATGATAAATAGACAAATCAAACAGCTACTAGCAAACAGTCTCAGAAACTCGAATGAACCCAAAAGAGGTTAGGGTTTTCAACATGCTAAACTCAAATAGGAGAACAACATGAGCAAAACATCAGAATCACGTTGAAATCAGACAAGAGGTTTCAAATAATTTAAAAGAAGAACCCTAATCGGAAAAGATGAAGAATCTTTTTGAAAGCAAAGTTAAAGAAGCTTTGAGAAGATGCTTAAAATTTCATGGCAATCATAGATCTAAGGTAGATCTGAAAGAAATCGAAAAGTCTCAGAGATTAGGGTTTCAGAAGAACCCAAAAGCAACGAGAAAAGCCTTGAAAGTTAGCGACCTAAACAGGAGAGTCACAAGTCTGACTCGAATGGCCATGGATGGCCGGAGAAAGGTCAGGGATGACCGGAGAAAGGTCATCGAGCAAGGACTGGACCAAATCCCTTCAGAGTCTGGTCACGAGACCACAAAACCAAACACGTAGAAGCCATGGAAGGCTGGTATAGGTCTCAGATGACCTCGGAAGGCCATGGATTGGGTGGATTAGGGTGGCAGCGGCTAGGGTTTGGGGGGTTTTGCAGAGAGTGTTTGAGAGGGAAGGGGTTCTAAGGCGGCGGATTGTGAGAAATGATAGGGTTTAGGGGGTCGTTTGGAATTAATTAAGGCAAGGGTGATTATTGGCCGTTGATCTGAATGATCAACAGCCTGGATTAAAACGGGCAAGTGGGGCGGGTTATGAAACTGGGTATGGGTCGGTCTAATTGAAATTGGGTCGGGGTTCAATTGGGTTCAATTGGGGTGAGAATTGGGCTATAATTGAAATGAAATTGGGCTAACATTTTAACAGCCAATTTTTCCTATTTAATTTATAAAAAATAATAAATTACTTTTTGGAAATAAATTAAAGGTACTAAAATGATTTATAACACACAATTGACTATTTAAAAATACAGGACTTAATTTTTATGAATATAAACGTAATTAATCCTAAAAGAGACTAATGTTGCAATTATATAATTTTAGCCTTAAAAAATACTACATATTTCGTAAAGATATGAAAAAAATCCCTTCGCTATATTTTAGCATAAACATAAAAGCTCAACAAATGAATCACCAAAAAAGAAAATTTTAGAAATAATTATTGGATTTTTATGGATAAAAATAGGGGGATAAATTTATTTAAAAATCTTTAAAATTAAGGAAAAATAAGGAAACGCTTGGATATACTTTTATATGCATACATATGCCATTTTGAAGGTACTCTGCATAAAAATATATATAGGGAAAAAATCGGGTATCAACAGCTGCCCCTCTTTACCCGGGAAGGATGAAAGAGTTGTCGGGTAAAGATATGATGGCCAAATTTTGACCGAACAAAATGGTTTGAAGAAGATAGGCCGCGCCCTGGCTTCTGAGCTACCTACATATCCCTGGTCTTACAGGAATCGGGTCGTATATTGCTCAGGATCCGTTGGCTGAGTATGCCGACGGGCACTTTCCAAGAACGGACGCAATGTTTCAGTCAGGATGAACGAATGGCCTACGGGAATGGTTGGGCTGCAGGAACTGGAGCAGGAATGCTCCTACCGGGACGGCTGTTGCTTGCCGGTTTACTTGTAAATAAGTAATACAAGCATATATTGTGCGTAAATTTAGACATGATGCAAATTCTCGTCGGACCATGAATGCTGTCTTCAGACGGTTAGGATGACGTCTTTAGACCATGGTGTCCTGGGCCATGAACCGTGTAATAAAGGATTCGCAGGCTATGAAATGATGTTCTCGGGCTATGAAAAATGGTGCCTCCGAACCATGATGCCTTTGAATAATGATATGCAAAAGATTAAAAGGGATCCTCAGGCCATGACATGGTGTTCTCGGGCTATGAGGATGGTGCTTCCGAACGATGATGCCTTTGGATAAGTTGGCGATATTTCAGCCCATGAAGGATACAGTAGCATGTGGCGATCTTTCAACTGTGCAATGTGGCGATCTTTCAGCCGTGTAATGTGGCGGTCTTTCAGCCTTGCAATGTGGCGATCTCTCAGCCGTGCAATATGGCGATCTCTCAGCCGTGCAATGTGGCGATATTCAGCCGTACAATGTGGCGATCTTTCAGTCGTGCAATGTGGCGATCTTTCAGCCGTGCAATGTGGCGATCTTTCAGCCGTGCAATGTGAATGCAGATAGAGGTAGAGCTTAACCTCGGAAGGCAGAATGGTAGCCATATGCAGGTTGGAAGGCAGAATAGTAGCCTTATGCAGATTGGAAGGCAGAATGTTAACCTTATGCAGATTGGAAGGCAGAATGTTAGCCTTATGCAGGTTGGAAGGCAGAATGGTAACCTTATGCAAGAGATGAAATAGCAAATGACAGTGGAGTTTCTTAGCTGATAGCAGATTGTGGCGTGGTGATTACTGGGAGCATTGTGACATACGGAACATTACAGGTGCGTGCTGATAGCAAGGGTTGGTAAGTGCGATGGTTCGGAGAATCGTATTCTTGAACAATGTTTGCTCTGTGGGCGTACGGTGTGTTCAATGATTTCGTAATCCTGGTGCCTGCATCCAAAAAACAATCGTGAGTTTTGTAAAGGGGGCGGTTAGTTCGTATCCCGCTGGCTTTGCTTGACTCGTTCGGCTTTGATCTGGCGATACTATCTATCATTGGGGTAACGTTGCTAATCAAAGCAGTTTCAATAATAGACATGCATGACTTTGTAAAAGTATGATATAAATGTATAATTAAAAATAGTTTTTTAGATGAACCGCCGACTATGACGCAATTCAGGACATTGCAACCTCTTTCGCTATGGAATTTTGAGGGTCCTCCTCAAAATTCTGCCCCAGTTTGATGGGTTGACGCCTCTGACTGTTGCTCGTGCGATGATTGGCTGAAATTACTTCGGAATTTTGAGGGTCCTCCTCAAAATTCTGCTCCAGTTTACAATTGCAGGGGGAAATGAAAATTTTATTGAATTGTGACCGAACCCATAGGGCTGCCTACGTATCCTCTCTTAAATGAGAATCAGGTCAAGCGTAGTTCAATTTACATCATATAGGGAAAACATAAAGATTACACATAGTAACGCTTGACTGCATCTGAATTAATCGGCTTTGGCCAGACTTCTCCGTCTATTTCTGCAAGTATGAGGGCCCCTCCTGTCAGAACTCGGTGAACCGTGTATGGACCCTGCCAATTGGGGGAGAACTTCCCTTTGGCTTCACCCTGATGCGGAAAAAATTTCTTTAATACCAGCTGCCCCGGTGTGAACTGTCTCGGCTTGACTCGCTTGTTGAAGGCTTTGGACATTCTGTTCTGATAGAGTTGACCATGGAAAACTGCGTTCATTCTCTTTCCATCTATAAGAGCTAGCTGCTCGTAACGACTCTTCACCTACTCTGCATCGTTGAGCTCAGCTTCCTGTATGATCCTCAAGGAAGGAATTTCTACTTCGGCGGGAATGACAGCTTCTGTATCATAAACCAACATATAGGGGGTTGCCCCAGTTGATATGCGGACTGTGGTGCGATACCCTAACAGAGCAAATGATAACTTCTTGTGCCACTGTTTATGCTTCTCTATCATTTTCCTCAATATCTTCTTGATATTCTTGTTGGCGGCTTCTACAGCTCCATTCATTTGAGGCATGTAGGCTGTAGAATTCTTATGTCTGATCTTGAAGGTTTCACATATAGCTTTCATCAATTCGATGTTGAGATTGGAGCCATTATCAGTAATAATTGACTCTGGAATCCCGAATCGGCAAACGATGCGGTCGCGGACAAAGTCTGCCACGACTTTCTTAGTCACTGCTCTGTAAGATGCTGCTTCGACCCACTTGGTGAAATAGTCAATTGCCACTAGGATAAACCTGTGTCCTTTGGAAGCAGCATGCTCGATTGGCCCAATAACGTCCATTCCCCAATCGGCGGACGGCCATGGTGAGCTTGTTGTATTAAGCTCATTTAGAGGCACCTTTATCATGTCTGCATGTATCTGACAACGATGGCATTTTCGGACATACTGGATGCAGTCTGTTTCCATAGTCATCCAAAAGTAACCAGCCCGGAGTATCTTCTTTGCTAAGACGAAGCCGTTCATATATGGACCACAGGTCCCAACATGAATTTCTTCTAGCAGCTTGGATGCTTCCTTTGCGTCGACACACCTTAGTAGTCCCAAATCAGGAGTCCTCCTATAAAGGATTCCTCCGATGTGGAAGAAGCTGTTGGACAATCTCCGTAGTGTGTGTTTCTGAGTATGATTAGCAAGCTCTAGGTACTCTCCTTTTGCCAAATATTCCTTGATATCGTGAAACCAAGGCTTTCTGTATGCTTCTTCTTCAACATGGGCACAATAAGCTGGCTGATCATGGATCTTTACGGGAATTGGATCAATGAAATTCTTGTCTGGATGCTGTATCATAGATGACAGGGTAGCCAATGCATCGACGAATTCATTCTGGATTCTGGGAACATGCCGGAATTCTGTCTTCGTGAACCTCTTTCTCAATTCCTGTACATGATGCAGGTACAGGAGTATCTTGGAATTCTTGGTTGCCCATTCTTCTCGTACCTGATGTATGAGTAAATCTGAGTCTCCAATCACTAGCAGCTCTTGCACGTTCATGTCAATGGCCATCTTGAGCCCTAAGATGCAGGCTTCATACTCGGCCATATTGTTGGTGCAGGGGAACCTGAGTTTGGAAGACACCAGATAATGCTGACCGGTTTCTGACACCAAGACTGCTCCTATTCCAACTCCTTTGAAGTTTGCTACTCCATCGAAGAACATTCTCCAACCATCACAGGATTCTGCAATGTCTTCTCCTATGAATGATACCTCTTCATTGGGAAAAGATGTTTTCAAAGGTTTATATTCTCCATCCACGGGGTTTTCAGCAAGGTGGTCTACCAATGCTTGTCCTTTGACCTCCTTCTGAGTTACGTAAACAATGTCAAATTATCTCAATAGGATTTGCCACTTGATCCATCCTTGATATGAGATACGTGGTATAGGCACAGAAGTAATGTCTCAGCTTCTGAGCTACCCAAGTCAAAGCACAGCAGGTGCATTCCAAAAGAGAATACCGGGCTTCGTACGGAGTGAACTTCTTGCTGAGATAGTAAATGGCATGTTCCTTTCTCCCCGTTTCATCGTGTTGCCCCAAAATGCAACCGAAAGCTCCATCCAATACTACGATGTAGAGTAATAGGGGTCTACCTAGCTCGGGCGGGACCAAGACTGGTGGTGTTGACAAGTATTCCTTGATTCTGTCGAAGGCCTTTTGGCAGTCATCGGTCCATTTGGTAGCGGCATCCTTCTTCAACATCTTAAAGATTGGCTCACAGATAACTGTAGACTGTGCTATGAACCGGCTGATGTAGTTGAGTCTTCCCAAGAAACTCATCACGTCCTTCTTGTTCTTTGGCGGTGGGAGTTCTTGAATGGCTTTGACCTTTGATGGATCCAGTTCTATTCCTTGGCGGCTCATGATAAACACAAGCAACTTTCCGGCGGGAACCCCAAATGCACACTTTGCGGGATTCAGTTTCAAGTTGTACCTTCGCAATCTGTTGAAGAACTTCCTCAAATATTCCATGTGATTAGTGGACTTCTTGGACTTGACGATGACATCATACACATATACCTCAATTTCCTTGTGTATCATATCGTGAAAAATGGTAGTCATGGCCCTCATGTAGGTGGCCCCTGCATTCTTCAGGCCGAACGACATCATTTTTTAACAATACATTCCCCACGGCGTAATGAAAGCCTTTTTCTCAGCATCTTCTTCATCCATCCAGATCTGATGATAACCAGCGAAGCAATCTACGAATGACTATAGCTCGTGCTTGGCGCAATTGTCGATTAGGATGTGTATATTTGGCAAGGGGAAGTCATCTTTCGGACTGGCCCGGTTGAGATCCCGGTAGTCAACACAGACTCTTACCTTCCCGTCCTTCTTTGGTACTGGTACAATGTTGGCAAACCATGTCGGGTACTCAACTACCCTGAGAACCTTAGCTTTGACTTTCTTAGTGACTTCTTCCTTGATTTTCAAACTCATATCAGGCTTGAACTTCCTGAGCTTCTGCTTTACCGGCGGACATGTTGGATCAGTTGGCAGTTTATGGGCCACAATAGATGTACTCAGACCAGTCATGTCATCATACGACCAGGCGAATATATCCTCATATTCCCTAAGAAACTCTGTGTATTCCTTCTTTTCTGATGGCGATAAGTGAACGCTGATTCGCGTTTCCTTGACATTTTCTGCATCTCCCAGGTTAACAATTTCTGTCTCGTCCAGGTTGGACTTAGGTCTGTTCTCAAAGTTCTCAACTTATTTGACAATCTCCTCTGGTATGTCATCTTCCTCTGAATCAATGTGTGTTTGTTGCGTTGTCTCATTGCATGTCACAGTCATTGGTTCATCAAGATAAGTAATAGTAATGCTGTATAAGTAAAGTAATGAGAGAAAAATAATAATGAGTGTTGATTCATAAGAAATAATCGAAATGCTTTGATAAATTTCATAACTATTTCGAACATTGAAGATCTTATTGCGGGAAACAAAAATGCAAACAAGAAAAATCATCAAGCAAAAAATAGAAACAGTGCATGATGCTTGTTTTAGCCTTGCTACCCCGAGGCTCGCCGGGCTCTGGTGGTCTTGATGGTCCAATTGTTGAGGTATGCTCCTCTACTCACAGCTTGTATGGAAGGACCTTCCTCCCCCTCCTCCTCGAGAACAACACAGCAGTCCATGTCATTTTCCTCTAGGAACAAGTTCTTTACCGCAGCAAGTGCTTCTTCGTTTGTCCCGTAAACAATGTCAGCCTGTTGGAAAGTCTGCTCCAAAGGTGGTATTGGCTGTTCCAGTGGATAGTAAGGACCGCTCCATGGTGGCGACCAGTTGTTAAATTCTTTCCAAGTATACTCGTACCCCAGACCGAAAGTAGTGCCGTATTTCTTGAGTTTTATGGGTTTAGCAATGCCTTGGAGGTTCTTGCCGAGCCCCTTGCCAGGTTTGTACCCACTCCAATTCAATATACTCTCGATCTTGTTGTCCCACCATTTATCTTTGTCTACAGCATTGACGAGCTCGATGTGGTGGTAGGTCTCTCCACCTAGCTTTCTTCTTCCCCCTATCGCCGGAATGGTCTGACGACTGTATATAGGATTGCTGCCGTCACCGTGAATGATCACTTCCTGGTGATTCCATTCAAATTTTACGGCCTGATGCAGCGTTAAAGTCACAACCCCCGCAACATGAATCCAGGGACGCCCTAGCAGCAGGTTGTAGGATGCTAGCACATCTATCACTTGAAAGTCGACCTCGAACCAAGTCGGTCCCATCTGCAGACACAGGCTAATCTCACCGATGGTGGACCTTTGAGACCCGTCAAAAGCTTTCACATTGATTGCTCCTTCTTTTATCTCGTGCAGTCCTTTATCTAGTTTCTTGAGTGTTATCAATGGACATATATTAAGGCTGGAACCCCCATCGATCAGGATCCTAGTGATGAAGTAGTCTTTGCATTGCACGGTGATATGCAAGGCTTTGTTGTGACCCAACCCTCCAGGCGGCAGCTTGTCCTCATAGAAGGTGATTTTATGGCTTTCTAATACTTGTCCCACCATATTGGCCATTTCTCCGCCAGTAATGTTACTTGGCACGTATGCTTCAGTCAGTACCTTCAACAGAGCATTTTTGTGTGCCTTGGAATTCTGCAGCAATGAGAGAATAGATATATGCGCTGGTGTTTTGTTTAGCTGGTCGATGACCGAATATTCCTTGGCCTGTATCTTCCTCCAAATGTCGTCTGGACCTGTTTCAATAATGAGCGGTCGGTTGGAAGCCTGCTTGCTCGACTCAGCTAAGTGCTCCGGGGTATAGACTCTTCTAGTCCTTGTCATACCCTGTGCTGCAATAGTCTTTTCGAACCTGACTTTGCCTTTCCTCCTAGCCTCGGCTGTATAATCCCAAGGTATAGCTTTTGTATGGAATGACGGCATGGTGGTCATTGCCACTGGAATCGGTGCGACCACCTTTACTTCGAATGGGACATGTTCTTTGGGTGGTAAAACTGTAACCTCAAACGGTGCTGATGTTTTTGTTGATGGCGCTGCCTCAAACTCAAGAGGGATAGACATATCTACCTCAATGACCTCGAACGGTTGAATCAGGACTATGATGGGGTTGAGAGTAACTGCTGGCTTCTTTGGATCATCGCCTTCCGCGATCAACCCGATGGACCCCTCGGGATCCCAATCATTCTCTACTTCAATCATGTGAATACCTCCGCCTTTGTGGTCTTGTAGGGTGTTGTTGCGGATATTCGGAGCGGCTTCCTTTGCTACAATGACCTTGTTATCAATCAGGGATTGTATCTTGTGTTTTAAAGAGCGGCATTCGTCGATGGTGTGTCCCTTCATGCCGGAATGGTATGCACAAGATTTGTTTGGGTTAACGCACTGAGAAGGATTCTCGAGGGTTGAAGCAGGGATGGGGGTGACATAACCGGCGGTTTTGAGTCTCTCATATAGCTGATCAATGGGTTCGACAATGGTTGTGTATTGTTTTGGAGGCCTCCGATCAAAATTAGGTCGGGGCCTAGGAAAATTTTGGCGTGCGGGGGGAGATTGGTAATGAGATGGTTGGGCATTGTAAGTTTGGTAGACATGTGCGGGTTGGGAATATCTGGGCGAGGTAGGCTGATATGTGGGAGGTGGAGGTGATTGATAAGTTGGTGCTGGGGCTTGGTAGGAGGGTGCTTCGTAGTTTGGAGCTGACTGATATGTGAGTGGAGGTATAGGGTAGGTTTGGTATTTGAGGGGAGACTTGGTCCTTTTTGCAACCATCACGGCCCTCACGTCTCTCTTTTTAGACACACCACCAGACCGCAAGGCCTTATTTGTGGCTTGCAAGGCCTCGAAGTTTGTAACCATGCCGCTTTTGATACCTTCTTCAATTTGTTACCCTAGCTTGATAATGTCGGAAAACTTATGATTTTCAATCATCATTAGCCGTTCATAATACTGCAGGTCCTAAGCCCGGATAAAGAATTTGTTCATCTGTTCCTCCTCTAATGCTGGTCTGACCTTAGCAGCTTCCGACCTCCAGCGAGTGGCATACTTGTGAAACGTTTCTGTAGGCTTCTTCTTCAGATTTTGAATGTAGAATATATCCGGCACATTTTCTGTGTTAAATCTGAACCTGTCCATGAAATCAGAGGTCATACCTACCCAACTCGACCATTTCTTAGGATCCTGGCTGATGTACCACGATAGTGCGTCTCCTTTCAGACTCCTCATGAATAGTTTCATGCGGATCCTTTCGTCCTTTCCTACCCCGACCAGCTTGTCGCAGTATGTTCTCAGATGGACCCTTGGATCACCTGTACTGTCAAACATCTCGAACTTGGGAGGTTTGTACCCCTCTGGCAGTTCGACATCTGGTTGTATGCAGAGATCTTCATAGTTCAACCCTTCGATACCTTTACTTCCTTCGACGCCTTGGATTCGGCTAGTTAGTTTCTTAATCTCTTCAGCCAAGTTTCTGATGAGTAGATCCTTTTCATCGGACTCAGGGGTGCAAGATATAGGTTGGGTGGAGAGTGGCACGGTCTCCACGTAGATGGGATTGTTGTAGTGACCGGGTATGTGGGTGTGGAAATGGTCATTTGCGGAGTTTTGTGGTTCGGGGACGAGTAATGGATTGTTGTTGTGGCAAGCGTTGCATTGGTTCTTTGTTGGAACAGTAGGATGATTTGATTGCTTTTGTGGAGGTGTGGGATTTTGGCCGTTGGGGAAGATGGTGTCTGGGTGCTGAGGGAGAAGGACAGGTTGGCCAGATTCCGAACCTGATCAAGCTCTTCTTGAAACTTCAACAATTTCTGCTCAAGTTGTGACACATTTTCATTGGGAACCCGAATACCATGGCCATCATTGGCTTCTGCTGTTGTGTTCTCCTTTCTGATGTTCAAATCTTCCATTTTGCCCTTGTTCTTGTTCTTAACAGGACTTGGAGGAGGAGTGGGTGGAGGGCCCTTGGATCTTGTGGAATAAGATGATGTTGCCAGAGTGCACGAACTAACCTTTGGGGAGGGGAATAACAAAACAAACATAAAACAAAAAGGTAACCAAGTTAGTGAGGGTCATATAAAAATTGTTGGAATATTTGAACACATAGTGCAGGAATATAAATCGTGTCTTAATTTGGGGGCCTCGTTGTGCTCGAGGTAGGCCTAGCGACAAATTGATTTGGAGAACTTAGGATGCTAAATGCCTCATTTTATTGATAAAAATTGGCGAATCCCAAATTGACATTAAATAAACAGGAAATGGAAATCACTAATGGCCATTGGCCTTATTACATTTTTATAAAGCGAAAAGAAAACCCCTATCTACTTGGCCCCAGAAGGACCTTCCCCAGATTCGGCATCCCTGGCTCCGTCGGACAGCTTTCCCATCTAACGAAGTCCCAGCAATAGGTAGGCCCTGGCTAGATGTCCGCTTTCGGTCCCTTCAGCATTTTGGCAATCTTCGACCCTCTTGAGAAACTTTCTCTCCAACTCCACTATGCCTTGCTCCAAGTATCCCAGTCGCTTGTTGGCACTGACAACCATGTCCTTCCATTCCTCAATTAGCTTCTGGTTGGACTCTTGTATTTCGCGGTGCTCGCTTTCGTACTCCCGGATCCTTTTGCGCAGTTGGTTATATTTGACCTGTACCTCAGCCCTTTCATCTATGATTCTGTGACCTCGGGCAAACCCTGGCTGGCCCAGACCATCATGATTGTCTTTCAACCAACCTGAGTAGAAAGGAGCGCAACCAGCATGATACCTGTCTGGCTCGATGGTATCTCTCCCCATTATGATCTTGCAATGCCACATTTGCTGAGCTTGGCATTTGTAAGGACTATCATCATCCTGGAAGTCAACTCAAAAATGACTCATCTTGTCGACCCTGGGTATAACTTGCTTTCTACCGGCTTGTCTCATAACTCGGAGAGGGACGTAAGGATATGTTCCCCTCAGACCGATCAGTATCAGAAAAGGTGCATTTCTGGATCGGGTGATGAATTCCTTGGTCGGAAACCACTCGAACATCCACTGGACATGTTCTTCAGTTAGGTTATCAAATAGCTCTACCCATCCTTTGGCATCTTCTGGCTGAGCGAACATATTGGGCATGTAATTCATTCGCTTTGGGTGATTGAAAGCGATGTGATCATCCCAGTCCCTTCGCTGGATCTCTTGTCGATATTCACCCCTTTGGAGATGCTCCATAAGCCAAAGTTGAAGTAATAAATTGCAGCCTTCGAAGTGTTTTGCTCCTTGTTGACACTTCTCCAAGGCTCGGTATATGTCCGCAATGATCATGGGTACGACGCTGAATGGTTGCCCACCAATCCCTTCCATAAGGGTTTTAGTTACCATGGCTAGCCTGGTGTGGATCCTTGCTTTCTTCGTTGGAAATACGATCAGGCCCAGGAAATAAAACATAAATACGAAGTCCCTTCAATGAATGTGCCCCAAGGACGTGATGGCAACTCGTCAGGGTAGGTACGGTAGGATTTGCTGTGGCCGTACCTTTCATACAGATAGTCAAAAGGGATGTAGGATTCTTTCAGACATGCCTTTACGGTTCTCAGGCATCAGCAGACCTGAAGTCTCCCAGACTAGACCGGCTAATCCCCATATCTCTTCTAACAGCGGTGTCATTTCAATGTCCCCAAAGCGGAATCAGCCCTTTCACAATCCCAGAACAGTGCAGCAGCTTCTATGATCTTGTTGTTAGGTTGGATCTCCAAAAGGGAGGGTAGATTTCCCAGATATTTTCGGATGAGAGTTTGATCACTAGAGTGAAGATCTTTCCACCAGCTTAGCAACCTTGGATGTATGTTGGTGACGATGCCGAATCTAGGGACTTTGTGGCTCATATTTCTGCAAAGCAAATAAGGTTAGGCCCTTACCCCCACCCGACTCGACTATTTAATACCAATAATTAGCATGCCGCATTTTAGTTCTCCAAATAAATGCACAGAATGTGGTGATGTCCGTTTGGGTTTAGGGAAACCCAGTGGACTTTGGACAAGGCTATCTTAAAGGATCATTATGTGGACAACATAACTGACCCGACTAGGTTTGACCATGCATGCACAGTTTGAACAGAGTAAGGTTTCTATGGAGTTTTAGACTGGTACCCTTGAGCGGACAACTCAAGGGGGAAGGCACGGAACCGTCGACTACACCGTTGATCGACTGGTTTTACCGCACATATGCCTTTCCGAATTTAGGGGGTAATAATATAGGAAGAGCGCAACCACTCATTATAAGCGTTGCTATGGTATTTGTTTGGCACGAGTGGAATATGATGTTGAGCATGATTATGCAATAATTAAGAAGTATGTTGTCACATATTTGCAAGTTAAGAAAGCAGTAAATACAACAGTTTATTATTTGAAGCAGTAATAAAGAAAAGAAACGAAGAAGATAAGTCAGTTTTGCCTTGTAAAAGAAATTAAACGCTTAAAGGAATTTAAGCAAGTAATTGCATATAAAGGGGAGGTACAAATTCACAAGAACAATCTGAAATGGTAAAAGCCTTCGCAACCCCCTTTTTTCCCTCTTTGCATCGGGAGATCGGGTTTTTGCATTTGAAGAGTTGCCACCTAATGATTTATGGTGCATTAGGACACCTACAAGTTTCACTTCTAAGTTTGCTTGATAACCAGAGATAGGGTAAGGGCTTGAAATTATCCTAAGGGGAAGGTGTTAGGCACCCCTCAGGATCCACTAGTGTGGTTCCCGGCCAAATAGTTCTTTGTGAATTTGGTGCAATTAACATGTAAACAGATAGGGCTCAAGTAAGAGGGGACTTTAATACACGAATCTCTGAAAGTAAAACAGAGTTCAAAAAAAAGCAAACATTAAAAGGCTGATTTTGAAACGAAGTTACAATTCTGTAAATATTTAAAGAAAAGGAAAGAGGAAGGGGAGGTCCTAGGTTTATTTGTAATATGGATCACATCAATGCAATACCCGGTAATCACTCCTCAAAAGAGGGGCTACACGTGGTATTAGCGCACCGGTCATCATATCCATATCTACCCTTCCCACCCCGTTAAGGTACTAAAGGGCGGATTGGTCTCGACCACTATTGCATGCTATTACCCGTCCCATTCCTATCAATCCCGGAGGCACTTAGGACTACTATTTCTAAAGGGAGGGGATATTAGGCTGACTTTGAAGTTTCAAAGGTGAAAAGGTAAGGCGACATACAAAACACATAGGACTGCACATTAAAAGAGGGAAGCACATAAAACATTGAAGGCTCATATATACCTCCTCAAACAAAGCAACCAAATAGCATGACTCAAACAACAATCAAGGTCTGAATCTAAAAGGTACTAAGTCAAGGGGAGTTTAAGTGGTTGAACCAGACCAATTTATTATGTAACTCAGATAAGAAGTCCGAATCAGGCCTGCCTGCTGGTTGTAGCGATTACTAGTTAACAGAAGCCGGCTCTATTTTTATTTGTTGTCATTACCTAAGGCCTGCCTAAGTGTTTGGGTGAGATCTTATGAACACGATATCTATTACTGTTTCGGAATGTGGCAAAGCAGTAACAAATTTAAAACGAGCGGTTTGAGATCCTATAGGCATGATTGCTAATCGTGTTAAATAAGGGGATTAGGTTATTTAAAAAAACTGGTTCAGAATAAAACTGATTTTAAATTAGACTAGTTTCAGGTTCTGCAGACGATGATATCCACTATTGCTGATTTTAATCCCTATAGACATGATATCTAATATTGCTGATTTTAATCCCTATAGACATGATATCTAATTGAATATGGAATGGAAACAAGCAAGATTTTACTTGGGAATTCCCATAGGCATGATTTCTATAGATTATATTGAACATGATATCTGCTTATAGCCGTTTAGATCCTAAGGCATGGTGTCTAAGTGTGGTAACAAACACGTAGAATTTTAAACAAGTCCTATGGGCAGGTTATCTAAATGTAGAGTCAAACATGCAGAATTTATTAGAGGACAGATCCTATAGGCATGGTGTCTAAATGTAAGGTTGAACATGCAGAATTTAAAGTAAATCCTATAGACATGGTGTCTAAATGCAGAGTTGAGCGTGCAGAATAAAAGGAAAAAAAAATCCTATAGGTATGTTTCTACCCTTCTAACAGACGAACATGCATAATTACCCCTCTCTTTCCACTAGCCAACCCCGAGTGTTTATTACAAATTATTACAAACCAAAATAATGAATTACATCATAATGAATGTAAAAGATGAGGTTACAACCAGAGGAAGCCTGATTCTTGACTTCCTCTCTGAGTTAGGGAATAAACCACCTCAAAATGCCATTTGTTTCAAAGCATTTCCCAGACCTGGGTGTGTCAGAGTTCCCTAAGGGTCTCAAAGGAGCCCGGGCAGTGCTTACACCCAAGTTTGCACAACCAGATAGAGATGAGTGCAGTGTGGAAGGGCCAGCCCTTAGGTGTCCAAGTTCAGAGGGAGCTCATGGGTCCCAAGGCAAGGCTCACACAAGAGGGGTAGAACTTAAGTCTAAGAATATGGTGGAAGTGCAGGAATAGAGATTTAAAACTGAGTGGAGAATATAGAGGGGTAGGGTGATGGAAAATAGTAGTAAAACACAGAATCAACATTTCCATACAAAGGGGTCAGGGGTTTGGGAATACATTGCAAAGAGCATATATCCTTGGGCAGGAATCAGGTTTGGGCATGCAAAATAATAGATGGTGCTGGCATGCCCATAAATCAACCAGAACACACAACATATAGAGAGGATATGGGGGTTATGACTCCAGGGGGGTCAGGTTTGGGTCAGCAATGTCTAATGCTGTCATGCCCCAAACCAANGAATTTGGTGCAATTAACATGTAAATAGATAAGGCTCAAGTAAGAGGGGATTTTAATACACGAATGTCAGAAAGTAAAATAGAGTTTTAAAAAAAAGCATTAAAAGGCTGATTTTGACAAGAAGTTACAATTCTGTAAATATTTAAAGAAAAGGAAAGAGGAGGGGGAGGTCCTAGGTTTATTTGTAATATGGATCACATCAATGCAATACCCGGTAATCACTCCTCAAAAGAGGGGCTACACGTGGTATTAGCGCACCGGTCATCATATCCATATCTACCCTTCCCACCCCGTTAAGGTACTAAAGCGCGGATTGGTCTCGACCACTATTGCATGCTATTACCCGTCCCATTCCTATCAGTCCCGGAGGCACTTAGGACTACTATTCCTAAAGGGAAGGGATATTAGGATGACTTTGAAGTTTCAAAGGTGAAAAATCTAAGGCGACATACAAAGCACATAGGACTGCACATTAAAAGGGGGGAGCACATAAAACATTGAAGGCTCATATATACCTCCTCAAACAAAGCAACCAAATAGCATGACTCAAACAACAAACAAGGTCTGAATCTAAAAGGTACTAAGGCAAGGGGAGTTTAAGTTGTTGAAGCAGACCAATTTATTACGTAACTCATATAAGAAGTCCGAACCAGGCCTGCCTGCTGGTTGTAGCGATTACTAGTTAACAGAAGCGGGCTCAGTTTTTATTTGTTGTTATTACCTAAGGCTTGCCTAAGTGTTTGGGTAAGATCTTATGAACATGATATCTATTACTGATTCAGAATGTGGCAAAGCAGTAACAAATTTAAAACGAGCGGTTTGAGATCCTATAGGCATGCTTGCTAATCATGTTAAATAAGGAGATTATGTTATTTAAAAAAACTGGTTCAGAATAAAACTGATTTTAAATTAGGCTAAGTTCAGATTCTACAGACGATGATATCCACTATTGCTGATTTTAATCCCTATAGACATGATAGCTAATATTGCTGATTTTAATCCCTATAGACATGATATCTAATTGACTGTGGAATGGAAACAGGCAGGACTTTACTTGGGAATTCCTATAGGCATGATTTCTATACATTATATCGAACATGATATCCGCTTATAGCCGTTTAGATCCTAAAGCATGGTGTCTAAGTGTGGTAACAAACACGCAGAATTTTAAATAAGTCCTATGGGCAGGTTATCTAAATGTAGAGTCAAACATGCAGAATTTATTAGAGGACAGATCCTATAGGCATGGTGTCTAAATGTAGAGTTGAACATGCAGAATTTAAAGTAAATCCTATAGGCATGTTTTCTACCCTTCTAACAGACGAACATGCATAATTACCCCTCCATTTTCCACTAGCCAACCCCGAGTGTTTATTACAAATTATCACAAACCAAAATAATGAATTGCATTAGAATAAATGTAAAGAAGAGGTTACAACCAAAGGAAGCCCGATTCTTAACTTCCTCTCTGAGTTAGGGAATAAACCACCTCAAAACGCCATTTGTTTCAAAGCCTTTCCCAGACCTGGGTTGTCAGAGTTCCCTAAGGGTCTCAAAGGACCCCGGGCAGTGCTTACACCCATGTTTGCAGAACCAGATAGAGATGAGTGCAGTGTGAAAGGGCCAGCCCTTATGTGTCCAAGTTCAGAGGGAGCTCATGGGTCCCAAGGCAAGGCTCACACAAGAGGGGCAGAACTTAAGTCTAAGAATATGGCGGAAGTGCAGGAATAGAATTTAAAACTGAGTGGAGAATAGAGAGGGGTAGGGTGATGGGAAATAGTAGTAGTAAAACATAGAATCAACATTTCCATACAAAGGGGTCAGGGGTTTGGAAATACATTACAAAGAGCATATATCCTTGGGCAAGAATCAGGTTTGGGCATGCACAACAATAGATGGTGCTGGCATGCCCATAAATCAACCAGAATCACACATCATATAGAGGGGATATGGGGATTATGTGATAAGTGTATTTTACTTGATTTTTAATATATAATTTTCTCTGTAAAAATAAAGAAATTATCATATTCTTCCCTAACTTTTAGTAAATTATGTAGGAAAGATTGCAAAGCAAGTGATGCAGAATCAAGGAAGATTTTAAGAAATAGCGCATCAAAGGAGAAAAGTAAGCTGTGATGGAGTAAATAAACAAGGCACAAAGAAGACAATCTACGAAGGGACTTTCATAATAGACCCATAACTGATCCATAACCAAGATCCATAACCAACCCATAACAAAACTCATAACCAAAGCATAACTAGTTATGGAGTGGTTATAAAATGGACGTCTCAGAAATTCGGAAGGGCATCGAGAGAAGGAGAGCTCAGCAGATAACTGAATCCATTTCAGAGCTTTTCCTTTTCATTTCAGTCAGTTGTTCAGTTCTTTAAATTTCTGCCCAGTCATTACAGTGGCTTTTGTTTCTAGTTCCTGATAAATTTTAGCTTTGAAAATTACTCTATATCCTGCTTTTACTTAAATAGGGGAAATTATTCTTTCTGAATATTTCTTACTATTTTCTTATCTAATGGACAAGAATATTTCCATTAGCAATACTAGCTCCAGTATGGAGTAACTTTTCTTGTGTTTGGAAAATGACGGATCTTAATATTTTTATATAATAGTAGATATTATTCTTCAATTTCACATGCTTGAGCTAAAGCTTTTTATTTAAATTTTATCTGCTTTATAGTTGGGTGTTATTTAATTTGTTAACATCTATCTATTTCGTACTATATATTAACTTCTTACTGATTCTGTAATCGAAAGAGGCAGAAGAAGTAATACTTAACTTTGGTATTGATAGATGTTAACCTATATTTAGTAACATCTAGTTCATATATCTTAAAATTGATTCTACACTTATTTGTAATCGAATGAGGCGCATATTGTAGTAATCAGTTATAACAAGTAGGGTAACCGAAAGGGACTTACTAAAAAAGAGCATGCTTTAGTTCAAGTATATATTTCTGGTTCTTTAATATAACCATTTTAACGATTAATTTGTATAACCGAGAGGAGTGCATTTAATCGTTCAACTATAGTAATAACATATAAATGTAATCGTGAGAGGCATTTATACATTTATGAGAAATAGAAGTTGAAGGATAAATGTATCTATTATATAATAAAAATATTAAGTGAGTCAGGATCCCAACACCTTTTTATTATATTTGTGAAAAATAAAATATTTTCTATTGCTCTATTCATGCATTTTTAGTTAGTTAATTTGCAACTCAAATCTTTCTGATTTTCTCAAATAGTAATTAAAACAAGAAACGTCTCTAGAATAGATAAACCAATCTCTGTGGGTTCGACATCTTTCTATACTATAATATGACAGAGTACGAGTTTAATTTATACACACGCCAGACACTCGTCAAATTTTTGGCGCCATTGCCGGGGATTGGCTAAAGTCTACTACAGATTAATTATTTTACTACTAATTTGAGATTTATTTTTATTGTCTAATTATTTTAACTTTTCTACAGAAATTTCAGAAAGTGTATGACTCGTTCCTCTTCTAGAGAACTAGTCAAATACGATCCTGAAATTGAAAAATCTTTACGGTTGTTGCGAAAAGAACAAACCTCACGATCTCAAATTTTCACAACAGAGGAAATGGAGAACGAAGAACTCAATAACCAACTTCCACCACATCAAGTAGAAGAACAGTTTGATGAGGTGGCACCACGACGTGATAGAATACTCCGTGATTATGCAAGGCCAGATCATTTTGAAGGAGAATCAAGTGTGAGGAGACCACCAATTGCAGCAAACAACTTTGAAATCCGCACAGGCTTGATTCAAACCATTCAACAGTCATGTCAGTTTACTGGTGATGCGAGTGAAGATCCTCACACCCATTTAATTGATTTTCTTGAATTAGTTGAAACTTGCAGGTATAATGGAGTCACAACAGATGCTATTAGGTTGCGGCTTTTTCCTTTATTATTAAAAGGTGAAGCCAAAACATGGTTGCGAAGTCTACCAAGAGGTTCCATTACAACATGGGACCAAATGACTCAAAAATTTCTTAATAAATATTTTTCACCTGCAAAAACATTTAAAATGAAGCAAGAAATCAATAATTTTATGCAGACAGATTCTGAATCTGTATACCAGGCATGGGAAAGATTAGCAGCAATGTTAAGAAAATGCCCACATCATGGTATTCAAGACCCTGACATTTTATATATTTTCTATCACGGTCTTAAACCCTCTGCTAGAAATGTTATTGATGCAGCATCAGGAGGATCCATAATGGGAAAAACTACTATAGAAGCAATGCAATTGCTTAATGAAATTTCGGAAAATGTTGTTCAATGGCCCTCAGACAGAATGATTATCAAGAAAACAGAAGGAGTAAATCAAGTTGAAGCTTTGAATTCATTGACACAACAAATTGCTACCTTAACACAAAAAGTTGAGGCTTTTCAGGTAGGTGCTCACTCATCATCCCAACTTGAGAATTGTGATGTTTGTCAAGGTAATCATCCAAATCATGAATGTCAAGCTTCAACACAAAATGAGGAACAGGTAAATGTGATTGGTTATAGAAATAATTACTCATTCGGTAGTCCCATGGCACAAAAACATCCAGGATTTCAATGGAGTAATCCTAATGGTGCTGAAAATCCTCAAAGATTTTTTAATCAAAAGCAGCAGGTACAGGGACCACCTGGTTTTCAAAATCAAAATAGAGGGCAACAGAATTTTCAACAATATCAGCAGCAGCCCCAAAGAACTCATCAACAAAGCCTTGAAGACCTAATGTACAAATTCATTAAGGCTACTGACGAGAAGGTTGAAAGTCAACATTCAGCTATCAAGAATCTGGAAATTCAGGTAAGTCAATTAGCAACCCTCATGTCTAGACAAATTCAAGGTGCTCTACCAAGCAACACTGAGAAAAATCCAAAAGAGCACCTCAAAGCCATCTCTCTACGATCAGGTAAATCTCTTGATGATCCATATGCAAACAGAGAAGGAAAGCCACAAGAAGTGGAAAAGGTAAATGAAGGTGAGAATAAAATAGAATCTAATTTTCCAAAAGAACAAAAGAATAAAGGGAAAAATGTACAAGAAAATGAATTGATAACAAATCCTCACTCTGTACCTCTCCCTTTTCCCCAAAAGATGAAAAGAGAAAAGCTTGACAAACAGTTTTCAAAGTTTTTAGATATTTTGAAGCAACTTTACATTAACATACCTTTCACAGATGCTTTGACACAAATGCCTTCATATGCTAAATTTCTCAAAGAAATTTTGTCAAGTAAAAGAAAATTGGAAGAAGTTTCAGTGGTTAAGCTTACAGAAAAATGTAGTGCTATACTTCAAAATAAGCTTCCTCAGAAACTTGGTGATCCGGGAAGTTTTACAATTCCTTGTACCGTGGGAGGTACTCACTTTGAAAAGGCGTTATGTGATTTAGGTGCTTCAATAAATCTAATGCCTTTTTCAATTTTCGGAAAATTAGAACTTGGTGAAATGAAGGATACTGGTGTGTCTCTTCAATTAGCTGATCAAAGTACTAAGAAACCAAAAGGAATTATTGAAAATATCCTTGTCAGAGTTGACAAATTTGTATTCCCAGTAGATTTCATAGTGCTTGAAATGGAAGAAAATACTAGGTACCATTAATTTTAGGGAGACCATTTCTCGCAACAAGGAGAGCAATTATTGATGTTCATCAAGGACAACTAATTTTGCGAGTTGATGAGGAAAGAGTAATTTTTGACATGCAGAAAATGATGAAATATCCTGGGGATGAGTCATCATCATCTTGTTTTCAAATTGACTTACTAGATGACCTTGTAGATGAATACAAAGATAATTAGTTAATTACTGATCCATTGGAAAGATGTTTAGTCAGGTCAGGTACCACAAGTGATGAAAATGCCACAATCAAAGAAGAAGCAGAAACATTGGAAAAAGAATCAGAAAATGAGAAAGTCTCACAAGAAGAAGTTCAATCAAAAATTGAACTCAAAAATCTTCCTTCTCATTTAAAATATGTGTTTCTTGAACCTGAATTATTTCCAGTAATCATTTCATCTTCTTTGACTCCAGAACAGGAATACAAACTGATAGAAGCCTTGAGGAAACATAAAAGAGCTTTAGGGTGGACTATAACTGACATCAAAGGAATCAATCCAGCTATTTGTATGCATAGGATCCTCATGGAAGAAAATTACAAGCCAATAGTCCAACCCCAAAGGAGACTTAATCCAGCAATGCAAGAAGTTGTCAAGAAAGAAGTAGTGAAACTTCTAGCGGCAGGTATCATTTATCCAAACTGTGATAGCCCTTGGGTAAGTCCTGTACAGGTAGTACCAAAGAAAGGAGGTATGACCGTAATAAAAAATAAAAATAATGAACTCATACCTACAAGAACAGTCACAGGATGGAGAGTCTGTATTGATTACAGACGGCTCAATGATGCCACAAGGAAAGATCATTTTTCTTTGCCTTTTATTACCAAATGCTTGAAAGAATTGCAGGGCATAGTTTTTATTATTTTCTTGACGGATATTCTGGGTATAATCAGATACCAATTGCTCCCGAAGATCAGGAGAAAACCACATTCACATGCCCCCAAGAAATGAACAATGTTTTAAGTCATTGCCATGATGGAGCGGTAGGAGGACACTACGGAGGAAGAAAGACAACAGCTAAAGTACTTGAAGTTGGATTTTATTGGCCTACTTTATTCAAAGATGCAAGAGATTATGTTGCCACTTGCGACAAATGCCAGAGAAGCGATGCAAGTAAAAATTGTCTATTGCAGCTTGATGAGTTGGAAGAGTTCAGACTTACAGCATACAAAAATGCTAAATTGTACAAGGAAAAGACAAAAAAGTGGCATGACAAACTCATCCGCCATAAAGATTTTAAAGTGGGAGATCATGTTCTGTTGTACAATAGCCGATTGAGATTATTCCCAGGAAAGTTTAAGTCACGCTGGACAGGACCATATATAGTAACAGGAGTGACCCCCTATGGTGCCATTGAAGTACAACATGCAGATGGGGGAGACAAATTCAAAGTAAACTGTCATCGTTTGAAGCCATATATCAGCAGATTCTTCGACAAACAGGCTTCAACAATCCTTTTTGCCTAATTTTTAAAAATAAGTCGAGCTGGCGACATTAAACTCAGAACTATTTTCTTCCCCTCTCTTTAATCTTTTAAGTAATTATTAGTAGTAACATATAATATTTCCTTTTTAGTAAATATATATATAATTAAATTAGTTTTTCTTCTTATAAAAAAAAAGTTGAAAAATAATAATAATTGCATGTTTGTATTATATTATATATAGATGTGTATGTAGTATGTATTAATATATTTTGCCATGATGAAAAAAAATACTCCCATGATTTAGACAATGAAAGGTTTCTCCTATCATGAAAAAGAACATTTCTTTGCTATAATCTTGTCTTTGTTATATGAGAGAAACTTTGAGAAGCCAAGAAAAAGGAAATGAGGCTAGAATCAGAAAAAATCAGGGAAGCTCCTTTATCTCCTTTTACTGTTAATTTATTTTGTCATGAGGACATGGCATTATTTACGCTTGGGGGTAGATGAATATGTTTGTTATATGTTTATTTTTTTGAGTTATACATATAAAAAAAATTAAAAAAAAATGAAAAAAATAAAATAAAATTTGAGTTGCCTTATTCCTAAGGAAACTTACTTCATGTACTTCCATGGATTTCTTGTTCGATTCTTTGCCATGGTCGTAATATTTTGAACCGAACATTTTTTTTAGGACTTTTAGTTGTTTTAACTTATTTTGGTAAATAAGTTGGCTAAACTTGATTTGTCTTGAAAAGTATGACACTTAAAAAAGACGAATTTGATTAAGTACACGGGTTTTATGATCACTTTTCTAAGCTCATACTTACTTTTTGGTGATTGAAATTATAGTTTTCGTTAGCCCAAGTGTATTGTGTTGTTAGCTTATATTGTCTAGTTCTCCTGCTTATTTGGAAATCTAGAACTTTCCTTGAATGTGGATTGAGGCGAAATTCTAGGTAGATCTTTGAGTTAAGAAATGAACGTAGGCCTTCTTTGTTGAGCCATAACCTAAATTGACCTACCTTAATAATTTTTATCCCTAGTTAGCCCAGTTGAGCCTACATAAATTGTCTCTTATTTTGTTGATCACCAAGCTTTAACCCTTAGCCTGTTTGTTGTTATGACTTGTTCTTTGTTCACCCAATTCCCTTTTGGGCACTTTAAAGAGTTTATCTGAATGTAAAAATCTAGGCGTGAGGTGTAATTGTGAAAATAATTGGTGAAAGAATAATTGTTTGAGGTTGTAAATCTTTTGAGATGTTGCCATGAGAACTGAAAAAGATAGTTGCTTCTGAAATTCTTTAAAAAAAGGAGAGGATAGCAACAAAGAAATGTCGGCATCTCTGTAAAAAAATAAATGTGAAAGGGATGAAACAAAATAGAGGTTATTGTTTAAATCATAGCAAAGACAATTGTGCTTAAGTGTTAAAATAAAGTGTAGTGCCCATAGGGAATTTAAGTCACTATTATCCATATGTATCATACCTATCCCTAAGCCTATATTACAACCTTGTAAAAGTCCTACATGATCTCGACTCAAAGACTCCTACATTTGTGGAGAACCACATGATAGTCAAGCATATGGCAATTTCCAGTAGCTTGAGGTACTTCTTTGTTGAGAGTGAGTGAATTTTTCTATCTATGCCCTTCTTTGTTCTACATCTATATATTGTGTTATATGGGCATCTCTCTTCATTTGGTGAGACACACTAGGGATTAGGAAATATTATGATTTCAGTTCTCAATAGGTGAATATGAGTACGGTTAAAAGTTGTATGAACTTGTGAAATGGTCTTAGTTACTTTTTCTTTGGCGAAAGGTCTCGTGATTTTGGTTAAATTGTTTAGATGATATGTTTAGTTATTTTATTTGCTCGAGGACGAGCAAATATTCAAGTGTGGGAGAATTTGATAAGTGTATTTTACTTGATTTTTAATATATAATTTTCTCTGTAAAAATAAAGAAATTATCATATTCTTCGCTAACTTTTAGTAAATTATGTAGGAAAGATTGCAAAGCAAGTGATGAGAATCAAGGAAGATTTTAAGAAATAGCGCAATAAAGGAGAAAATTAAGCTGTGATGGTGTAAATAAACAAGGCACAAAGAAGACAATCTACGAAGGGACTTTCATAATAGACCCATAACTGATCCATAACCAAGATCCATAACCAACCCATAACAAAACTCATAACCAAAGCATAACTAGTTATGGAGTGGTTATAAAATGGACGTCTCAGAAATTCGGAAGGGGCATCGAGAGAAGGAGAGCTCAGCAGATAACTGAATCCATTTCAGAGCTTTTCCTTTTCATTTCAGTCAGTTGTTCAGTTCTTTAAATTTCTGCCCAGTCATTACAGTGGCTTAGCTTTGAAAATTACTCTATATCCTGCTTTTAATTAAATAGGGGGAATTATTCTTTCTGAATATTTCTTAATATTTTCTTATCTAATGGACAAGAATATTTTCATTAGCAGTACTAGCTCCGGTATGGAGTAACTTTTCTTGTGTTGGGAAAATGACGGATCTTAATATTTTTATATAATAGTAGATATTATTCTTCAATTTCACATGCTTGAGCTGAAGCTTTTTATTTAAATTTTATCTGCTTTATAGTTGGGTGTTATTTAATTTGTTAACATCTATCTATTTCGTACTATATATTAACTTCTTACTGATTCTGTAATCGAAAGAGGCAGAAGAAGTAATACTTAATTTTGGTATTGATAGATGTTAACCTATATTTAGTGACATCTAGCTCATATATGTTAAAATTGATTCTACACTTATTTGTAATCGAAAGAGGCGAATATTGTAGTAATCAGTTATAACAAGTAGGGTAACCGAAAGGGACTTACTAAAAAAGAGCATGCTTTAGTTCAAGTATATATTTCTGGTTCTTTAATATTACCATTTTAACGATTAATTTGTATAACCGAGAGGAGTGCATTAAGTTCTTCAACTATAGTAATAATATATAAATGTAATCGTGAGAGGCATTTATACATTTATGAGAAATAGAAGTTGAAGGATAAATGTATCTATTATATAATAAAAATATTAAGTGAAGTCAAGATCCCAACACCTTTTTATTATATTTATGAAAAATAAAATATTTTCTATTGCTCTATTCATGCATTTTTAGTTAGTTAATTTGCAACTCAAATCTTTATGATTTTCTCAAATAGTAATTAAAACAAGAAACGTCTGTAGAATAGATAAACCAATCTCTGTGGGTTCGACATCTTTCTATACTATAATTTGACAGAGTACGAGTTTAATTTATACACACGCCAGACACTCGTCATTATGACTCCAGGGGGGTCAGGCTTGGGTCATGCACAGCAATGTCCAATGCTGTCATGCCCCAAACCAACCAAAGATACCAAACACATAGGGGATATGGGGGTTTAGGACTCATAAGTTATAATAATGGACTGACAGAATTCATACATAAGAAAGCATTGATTCAGAATAGAAAAGGCAGATTACAACATGTTTATTAATGGAACTTGATTAAACACAAGCAGGAAACAAGCAAGGGTGAAGGAAATAGTAAAGAAACATGTTGTTGTTGATGCTGAAATTTAGTTAGAACATACCAGTAAAGATGCAAATGTAGAAAGAAAAAAGTAAGCAAGCTTCCCACAGCCTAGCCTTGGTTTTCAGCCGGCTAGGTAAGGCAGCAACACAAGTAGCAACAGAGAAAAGAGAGAGTTTTAGTGGAGTGTGTGTTCTGAACTCAAGTATTTTTATTCCTTGTGTTCGTGTCCTTGAAAGAAGAGGGGTGCAGGGTATTTATAGCCTTTTGAAAACATATGAGAAATAAGGTAATAAGTAAAGTTCAATACAAATATGGAAACAATCAACCGTCAGAATCAATCAACCAAGTGATTCCCCTTTAATTGAGGAATCACTTGTTTAACGGGGCTAACAGATTCAAAATAAGGAAAGAAAATCAGTTTGTAGGTAGACTGGTTATTACCATAAAAGAAGTAGTAAAAACATTAAGTAAGCAATCGAGTCTAAGTATAGAAATATACTTATTTTGTAAAAAGATTCAACAAGGCAAAATAAGGACAGGGATCAATTAACTTTAACAGGCGAGTGAAATTAGAGTTCACAATAGAAAAGTTTTGAAATCAGTCCCAAGATTGAAGATCAATCAAAGAAGGAACCTCAGCATATAAATAAAGTGAACAACACTAGACATGCGAGGCCAAACCTATTGGCAAAAGAAACAGCATGCAATAGTAGCACAAAGTTCAGTAGATAGCAAACACTCGAAGCACAATAATCAAGTAGGTCAAGTCACATTGAATCAATAGAAAAGAGAAACAGAGTATGAGAGGCATGAAAAGGGTCTCACAGTAGTAGATGAGAAAACCCTTTTGAAAAGTTAGGGTTTCAAGCAGAGCCGAGTTTTAAAGATAGTAAAAACCCAGAATCAGAGGACTCACATAAAGAAAAGAGGTTCTGAAACAAGGAACTTTCAAATCGAGTCAGGTATTCACACGAACAGTTTCAAACCCAAAGACATAGGTTTTCTTCAACAATAGTCAAGCTTAAAAGATGATAAACCAATAAATCAAAAAAACATCAGCAAACAGTTTAAGAAATCGAATGATCCCAAAAGAAATTAGGGTTTTAACAACAATCGAGTTTAAAGATAATAAACAGACAAATCAAACAGCTATTAGCAAACAATCTCAGAAACTCGAATGAACCCAAAAGAGGTTAGGATTTTCAACATGCTAAACTCAGATAGGAGAACGACATGAGCAAAACATCAAAAACACGTTAAAATCAGAGAAGAGGTTTTTTCAAATAATTTAAAAGAAGAACCCTAATCGGAAAAGATGAAGAATCTTTTGAAAGCAAAGTTAAAGAAGCTTCGAGAAGATGCTTAAAAGTTTATGGCAATCATAGATCTAAGGTAGATCTGAAAGAAATCGAAAAGTCTCAGAGATTAGGGTTTTAGAAGAACCCAAAAGCAACGAGAAAAGCCTTGAAAGTTACCGATCTAAACAGGAGAGTCACAGGTCTAACTCGAATGGCCATGGCTGGCCGGAGAAAGGTCATCGAGCAAGGACTGGACCAAATCCCTTCAGAGTCTGGTCACGAGACCACAGAACCAAACACGTAGAAACCATGGAAGGTTGGTATAGGTATCAGATGACCTCGGAAGGCCATGGATTGGGTGGATTAGGGTGGCGGCGGCTAGAGTTTGGGGGCGTTGCAGGGAGTGTTTGAGAGGGAAGGGGTTCTAAGGCGGCGGATTGTGAGAAATGATAGGGTTTAGGGGGTCGTTTGGAATTAATTAAGGCAAGGGTGATTATTGGCCGTTGATCTGAATGATCAACGGCCTAGAATAAAATGGGCAAGTGGGGCGGGTTATGAAACTGGGTTTGGGTCGGTCTAATTGAAATTGGGTCGGGGTTCAATTGGGTTCAATTGGGGTCAGAATTGGCTATAATTGAAATGAAATTGGGCTAACATTTAAATAGCCAATTTTCCCTATTTAATTTAAAAAAATAATAAATTAATTTTTGAAAATAAAATTAAAGGTACTAAAATGATTTATAACACACAATTGACTATTTAAAAATACAGGACTTAATTTTTATGAATATAAACGTAATTAATCCTAAAAGAGACTAATGTTGCAATTATATAATTTTAGCCTTAAAAAATACTACATAATTTTGTAAAGATATGCAAAAAATTCCTTAGCTATATTTTAGCATATACATAAAAGCTCAACAAATGAATCACCAAAAAAGAAAATTTTAGAAATAATTATTGGATTTTTATGGACAAAATAGGGGGATAAATTGATTTAAAAATCTTTAAAATTAAGGAAAAATAAGGAAACGCTTGGATATACTTATATATGCATACATATGCCATTTTGAAGGTACTCTGCATAAAAATATATATAGGGAAAAAATTGGGTATCAACAGCATCAGGGATCAACACTTAGCCCGTTTTTGTTTTCCCTGGTGATGGATTCTTTGAAGCGTCACATTTAAGGGGATGTGCCTTGGTGCTTGTTATCTGCGGATGACATAGTCCTGATCGATGATACGCGAGGTGGCGTTAACGAGAGGCTGGAGGTCTGGAGACATACCCTGCAGTCTAAGGGTTTCAAGTTGAGCAGGGCCAAGACAGAATACTTGGAGTGCAAGTTCAGCGGTGTTACCCAGGAGGCGGACGGGGATGTGAGACTCGATACGCAAGTCATTTCCATGAGAGAGAGTTTCAAGTATCTGAGATCTATAATTCAGAAGGATGGAGAGATAGATGAGGATGTCACACACCGTATTGGAGCAGTGGAGGCTTGCTTCCGGTGTCTTGTGTGATAAGAATGTGCCGTTGATACTTAAGGGTAAGTTCTACAAGGTAGTGGTTAGACCGACTATGTTGTATGGGGCAGAGTGTTGGCCAGTCAAAAACTCCCATGTCCAGCAGATGAAAGTAGCGGAAATGAGGATGTTGAGATGGATGTGTGGGCATACTAGGTTGGATAGAATTAGGAATGAAGTTATTCGGGACAAGGTGAGAGTGGCCCCTGTGGAGGCGAAGATGCGTGAGCAAGGTTGAGATGGTTCGGGCATGTTAAGAGGCGAAGCACAGATGCCCCTGTCAGGAGATGTGAGAGGTTGGCCTTGAGAGGTGAGAGGAGGGGTAGAGGTAGGCCAAAGAAGTCTTGGGGAGAGGTGATCAGGCGGGACATGGCACAGCTTGAGCTAACCGAGGACATGACCCTAGATAGAAAGGTGTGGAGGTTGAAGATTAGGGTAGAAGGTTAGTAGGTAGTCATGCGTTTCCCTTTGTCTTCTCTAGCTCGATAGTATTTGCGCTAGTACGGTACCCCTTTTCCTTAGTTTGCTATATTCGCATGTCTCGTTCCGTTGTTACTTGTCATCGGTAATTCCGTAGTTTGCTAGCAGTACTTCGTTCATATTCTCGTTTGCTGCCTTTGAATTAGTTGTCTAAACATGTTATCTTGCTATTACTTGTTATCGGTACCCCTTTCATATACTCTATTGCTATCTTCGATTTAGTTTTCTAATTATTTGGTTTGCTATTACTTGCTATCAGGGCTTCTCTCACCTTCTTTAGCTGAGAGTCTATCGAAAACAGTCTCTCTGACCTTCCAGGCTAGGGGTAAGGCTGCATACATCCTACCTTGACCAGACCCCACTTGTGGAATTATACTGGGCGGTGGTGGTTGTTGTTGTTGTTGTTGGTTTATGCTACATAAGTCCCATAGAATATGGTAGATATGAGAGCATCCGAGCTCCTCTTATGTGTAGAGAGGTTGGGGCCACATGTGGCCTATTGCCACATTTTGGTACTTTCGGTGTCATATTTTTAGGGAAAAGGGCCAGATATATCCTTGTACTATTAAGAATTGTCCACATATGTCCTTCGTATACTATCGGTCTAAATCTAACCCTCCCGTTAGCAAAGTAATCAAGAATATCCTTATTTCTAATGGTGCTCCACCATGGCAATCCAAATCCTACATGGTTTGGCATTTGGGTGAGGTGGATGCCACGTGGCATGCCGCCTCACCATCTTCTTCCCCTTCCATTTCTTCTTAGCAAACAAAAATATGGCCCATTTTATTTTCAAAAACAAAATCTGAACAATGTGTAGATAATTCTTTGTCATTCTGGAAAAAATCAAATCTTAAGCAAACAAAGATTAAAGCCTTCTCCGTGAGCTCATTTAATTAATCACTTCTCCTTTCACTGAGTATAACTTTATTTCCCAAATCTTCATTTTATATATAAAAAGAAAAAAAAATTATTCTCTACCACTATGAATCAACAAAACAGGCAAGATAGCAAAAAAGACTTTATCTCTTCTAACAATTGAAGTGAAGATGCAAATGTTTACTTCTATGATTTAACTCGACCAAGGAATACATGTGTTAACAAGCTTCAGGTATAAATAAGTATTGAGCAAACTTGGTTCTCCAAACTTGTATCAATCTTCTCTCACAAGGAAAAAGCTTCAGATAATTTTGTCATTGGGTTTTGTGATTTGTTCTTTAAGTCTTTTGGAAATCATTTATTCGTGTAGATTCGGAGATTAATAGTAATTTTGTCTAAATTTAAAAGAAAATAAATTTGGAACCTCCATTTCAAGGCATGGCATGAGGGGAAGAAGAAATGGAAGGGGAAGATGGTGAGGTGGCATGCCATGTGGCATCCACCTCACCCAAATGTCAGACCATGTAGGATTTGGATTGACATGGTGGAGCATCGTTAGAAATAAGAGTATTTTTGATTACTTTTGCTAACGGAAGGAATAAATTTAGATCGATAGTATAACGGAGGACATATTTTTAATAGTACAGGGGTACATCTGACCTTTTTCCTATTTTATATCACATAGTCCATCGAGATGAGGTAAGATTTCATTAAAAAGTAGTATCAAGCTAATAGTGGGGAATCACAAAAAAGTAAGCTATACCTTCTAAGATAAGGCAGCTAATCCGACCATTTTAGTACAAAATAATTTCCGGAATTAATTGATACTCATAAGTTCATAACCAAAATGCGATAAAATAATCGCGCATTTTATCCCAAAATTGTTATTCCTTATCTCCCACTCACCACCAACCAAACAACACGTGTGTTTCCAATGAGATAAAAACAAGCAGCACACCAGCAACTCAAACAAAATCTTTATTCATCAGAATGGCATTTGGCCATGCAATAAACTTGTTGAACTCAGTTTCCTAAAGTATAGCGAAAACAACAAACTTGTTTCACTCAATTTCCTGAAGTACAACAAATCCATAAGGGATCCAATTAAACCTTCAAATACTTGATAGCTGTATGAACATCCTTATCTCCTCTGCCACTGCAGTTGAGCACCACCTTAGTTCCATTGGGTAGAGTTGGACATAACTTCTCCAAGTAAGCCAGTGCATGAGATGTTTCCAGGGCAGGAATAATGCCCTCTAACCGAGACAATCTTTTGAAGGCTGCAAACAGATATTCGCACAGCAGGAAAACATTAGTGGAACTTAAATGTTACAGCAGATGGAACGAGGAAGACTAAAACCAAGTGAAAGTCAACAGTGATCACCTTCTAAAGCCTCCTCATCTGTAATACTATAATACTCTGCTCGTCCTAAATCTTTCAAAAAGCTGTGCTCTGGCCCAACTCCAGGGTAATCCAATCTAGCAAGCCATAAGGAGGAGAAGAAAAGAATAATAAAAATTGACCAGTGAGTAGATGTAAAAGATCTGGCTATAAAATGACCTGTTCTAACAAAAATAAGCAAATCATGAACCCCGGAAAAAAAAAGGTTGTTACCCGGCACTGATAGAATGGGGCTCAACTATCTGCCCATCTTCATCTTGCAGCAAATAGCTCATAGCTCCGTGGAGTACTCCGACCTCTCCCTTTGTCAAAGTTGCAGCATGTTTTCCACTATCTATACCAAAACCAGCAGCCTCTACCCCAATCAACCTAACATCTTTATCATCAACAAACTCATGAAACAGTCCCATAGCATTTGAGCCTCCACCGACACATGCAACAAGCACGTCTGGTTTCCCGCCCCATTTTTCCAATGCTTGCTTCCTTGTTTCTTTACCAATCACTGCATGGAACTCTCTTACCATCATGGGGTACGGATGTGGTCCTGCAACAGATCCAAGTATGTAATGAGTTGTTTCAACATTTGTAACCCAATCTCTTATAGCCTCTGAAGTGGCATCCTTGAGTGTAGCAGTCCCGGAGTGGACTCCTCTAACCTGCATGAAAATTATGCAAAAGGAAATCAAGAGTAGCTCTTTATGATCAAATTATAGATTATAGAAACTGGTTTAATACACTTAGAGAGTGCAGTCAATCTTATTGAATACAGAAGCCATAGATTGCAATTTGACATGTGGCAAAGAGGAAGAAAATGAAGCCAAAAGTAACCATCTATCAAAATTCTTTTCTTTTTTACATTTTTATTATGTTTCAGGTATACCGTGTGATATGTACGTGCTTTAGATGAGTCACAGTTAGCCCACTTGGTGGGGTCAAATTTTTTGTCAGTAAGTTAAATTTTATTAAAGAAACCAGCCAAGCACTAAGCTAGTGTTGGACATTACAAAATGACAGGCCCTCTATACAAAACAAAAGAAGATGCCAGCAAGCCTAGACATCTGTATTTTAGAATCTGAATTGATCTGGTTCTGACTACAAAACACCTTAAGTTCCTCTCTTTCCATTGTATCAAACGGACACATGCTGGGATTTAAAAGTAACTCTTTTGCATATGCATTCATTTGGCTTGTTCGCGGATTTTAAAAGTAATCTCCCTATCTATATACATATACCCTCATGATACTACAACAACAACAACGACCCAGTGAAATCCCACTAGTGGGGCCCTCATGATACTAGATTGTCAGAATTTATATGAGATGCTAATTCCTCCTATTTACTAATATTACGGACAAAAGACTTTTGGTCACTGATACTATGGACTGTACTTACCGCATCATAACTCCAACTGAGTATCAGATGCAAGAGAAAACTTACTCCCCTCTTACCAAGTTGAGATTCCTAGTTTGATTTTATTATTACCAGAAGAGTTAGAAAATTGAATTGTTCTCTTTTGAAATAGCACACTAAAAAGAGGTGTAGTCTTAGAAAAAAAAAAAAAGAACATCCCTTCTAGCCCTTTCTCCCCTTCTTTTTGAGTGTTTGGAAATTATTTTTATGAGAAAATGAACACTCATTGTAGGACAGACAAAGAAAGGTTGACATTCAATTTGGTCGCGTGTGTGTGTGTGTGTGTGTGTGTGTGTGTGTGTGTGTGTATTGAACATGTATCTAAGTGGGCATAGAGAAGTTATCAAACAATTTAACCGACACATTAGTGAAAGGCACACTCGTGAATTCTACGGAACAGAAAAGTCAGTAAATAACTTCTTTGCATACTTTTCAATAATCTCGTAGGTAAGCTAACAGATCAAATAACTCATAACATAGGAAACAAACCTCAGCTCCAAGCAGCCTCATTCTGAAGACATTTAGTGATTGTCTCTCCATATCTTGAGCACCCATGTAGATAATACATTCCAAACCAAAGCGAGCACAAACAGTAGCAGTAGCAACACCATGCTGACCTGCCCCTGTCTCAGCAATGATGCGTTTCTTGCCCAAGCGCTTGGCAAGCAAAGCTTGGGCAACAGCATTATTGATTTTGTGGGCACCAGTGTGGTTAAGATCTTCCCTCTTCAGGTAGATCAATGGCCCTTGGCCATCTGGACGTTTGTAGTGCTCAGTAAGTCTCTCTGCAAAATAAAGAGGGCTCTCTCTGCCTACATAATCTCTCAATATTCCAGCCAGCTCTTTCTGCAGACAGCATAAATCAATTAAAATATTAGGCACTTCACATAGGACATCACAGGCCTTCACAACAAATAGGATGGGGAAAGGGTAAAAAAAAGCTGTTAATAAAAAGAAAAAGCATTGCCAAAATTGCTTTTCCAGAAGAAAGCCTTGAACTGCGCTGAAAGTCTAACAAAGGTTTCACTCCTTTAATTTGAAAATACTACGAAAGGCCTTTCTTGCCACAGCAGAATAACTTCTGTTTCGAGCTCATCAAATAAAGTACCAGTTCCGGGCTACAGAGCTTTTAAAGAAAAGGACTTGCATTTGCTACTTGAATATCGGTCTTAATTGGTTCCATATATTAAAGAGGTAGAAAAACATAAACTTAACATTACCAAATTCATTAATCAAGGTTGATGACTCGATTGAACTAGCAGTTTAAGAGGAATAAACAGCACCAATTCCGATACTTATCAATCCTGATTCCAAGGGTAAACATTGGCATTGGCGTGATTGAAAGCATTCTCTATGCAAAACATACATGGGAAATGCAGCTTATGTTATATGCCTACTCTTCCCCTATCACAAGTTAGTCAAGTAGCCCTATCTTCGAAAAAATGTAGAAGATCTAACGAAACAGCACTAATTCCTGAAAAAAAAATTCAGCTATATCTCATTTTCAATTCGTCTAGCATATCTTATGATAGAATGCAGGGTCAAAATATAATAAAAATTACGAAAAGTGACCAAAAGATATGAAATCAAATTACCGATCAATATCCAATCAGTTTAATACAAAATAATTGTAATTTAAGGAAAATGAATTCAAACCACCAATTTGAAAATTTAATGCAACTTGAATTATATACAAAATATTAAAAAAATCAGCGAGAACCTGAAAAGCTTCGTCGGTGGCGAGCAATTTGAAGGCGGTCTCGAGCTCGTCAAGAGCGTGCATTAGGGTTTCAGGTACGTATTTCCCGCCAAATTTACCAAACCGACCAAACGAATCGGGACGCAGGGGAACCGCCGGTTCAGCAGCCTCTTGACCCGCCATTGATTCCTGTTTGGTAAGGACACAGGAAATTGAGGAAGGGCAAGATGTAATTTTGTTGAATTTGAAGGGTATTTGGAATTTAGGGAAGTAAGAGGAGGAGGAGGAGGCGGCGGAGGAAGATAGGCGGCAACAATGTTTGGAGGATAGAGGTGAAGCTGTTTGAGCAGTGGAGGAGGAGAAGGCCATGTTTGGATGATAAGAATCAATAAAAAGCTGAATTCTACTTTTTGTCTTTTGAGAGTCAAGAGGGGACGATGACAGTTTAAATAGGGAATTTTGTGAAACGTGGCTCATTTTGCCTTTCACAAAATCCTATTTCTGACCTAACAACAAACACATTAATTATGAGGCATACGAGGGTGCTTATCGGACGATTGGACGGATTGTCTTATCGATTATCTTTTATAAATATAATAATTCCCTAGTCATTCAATAAAATATTAGGCGAATTGGTATCGGATTTGCGATTATCCCATAATTTATCGACTAAATAAATAAGACAATAAAAAGACGTAGAAAATTAGAAAAAATGAAAAATTGGAGTAAAGCACACAATCTACCGGTGCTCATGAGTAATTTTCCGTGAGCAGTGTGCTTAAATTTACCAGATCATGACGAGTACTGTGAGTGGTGCTTACATTTATATAATCTTGGTCCAAGAAGTAAGTAAAAATTAACCTGTAGCCGCTTTGTCTTTCTGTTTGCATCCGTACCCACTTTTTAAAAAACTTCAGCTTCCCTTTCTCCTCCCCTTCTCCTCTTCTTCTTCTTCTTCAATACCACAGTTCTTGCTCTTCACTGTAGTTAGTGTTTGAGATAAGCCTTTACAAATAGAATATGAGATTGGAACTTGCTAGTTTCATGCTTTGCGGTAACTGAAGAAGATAGATTTTCTGGATTTAGCTTTGCACGATATGTAATCGTCAGATTTTCATTGACCATTCTAACAAATTTTAACGGAAAATAATATGTAGCTACTTAAACATGATATTTCAAGACTATCCGCCAAAAATTGCTAGATATTTCCATGTAATTCCTTTGATGAATGTACAAGAAACAAAGACAAAAACTTCAGCTCTAGAGCTGAAGTTTCCTAGTTACAACATAGAAACTTCAGCTCTAGAGCTGAAGTTTTTATTTTATAACTAGCAAACTTCAGCTCTAGAGCTTAAGTTTTTATTTTATAACTGGAAAACTTAAGCTCTAGAGCTTAAGTTTTTATTTTATAACTGGAAAACTTAAGCTCTAGAGCTTAAGTTTTTATTTTATAACTGGCAAACTTCAGCTGTAGAGCTGAAGTTTTCCGGTTACAAAGACAAAAACTTCAGCACTAGAGCTTAAGTTTTTATTTTATTACTGGAAAACTTAAGCTCTAGAGCTTAAGTTTTTATTTTATAACTGGCAAACTTCAGCTGTAGAGCTGAAGTTTTCCGGTTACAAAGACAAAAACTTCAGCTCTAGAGCTGAAGTTTTCCAGTACAAAAGAAAAACTTCAGCTCTAGAGCTTAAGTTTTTATTTTATTACTGGAAAACTTAAGCTCTAGAGCTTAAGTTTTTATTTTATAACTGGAAAACTTAAGCTGGAAAACTGCTTAAGTTTTTATTTTATAACTGGAAAACTTAAGCTCTAGAGCTTAAGTTTTTATTTTATAACTGGCAAACTTAGTTGTAGAGCTGAAGTTTTCTGGTTACAAAGATAAGAGCTGAAGTTTTCCAGTACAAAAGAAAAACTTCAGCTCTAGAGCTTAAATTTTTATTTTATTACTGGAGTTTTTATTTTATAACTGGAAAACTTAAGCTGAAAAACTGCTTAAGTTTTTATTTTATAACTGGAAAACTTAAGCTCTAGAGCTTAAGTTTTTATTTTATAACTGGAAAACTTAAGCTGGAAAACTGCTTAAGTTTTTATTTTATAACTGGAAAACTTAAGCTCTAGAGCTTAAGTTTTCCGGTTACAAAGACAAAAACTTCAGCTGAAGTTTTCCAGTACAAAAGAAAAACTTCAGCCCCGTGGGCTGAAGTGATGTGAAAAAGCGGGTACGCTTGTAATTTTTTTTGCAAAGCGGGCACAAGTTAAAATGTGGCACAAAAAACGGGTATAGATGCAAATGCCCAAGAAGTAATCATAAGTTCACAACTCAGACCTATCACTGATCAAATAGTAGTGTTTATATTTAGTTTCAATAGTACTTTATAATCTAGTTTTAATAGTACTTTATATATATAGGGATAAAAGTGTAAATATAAAAATTCTTAACGAACTAAAGGTTTATCTCGATCGTTAAGCCGTTAATTATAAAATCTCAAACCGTTCACCAACCATTACCTCGATAACCCGATACCAATAAGTTTTGCGGTTCGGTTGACTGTTACGGTTCGGTTTTGAACAGCCCTACACATGAGTGTGCCTCCCCGGGGCGGATACTGATACAATTCGTTCTTGCGCGAGAGTCTTAGCCGGTAGGTATCGGATCGATCCGCCACTTAGATTTAGATTAATATCAAGATGTCCAGATTTGATTATTAAGATAAAATCTTCAAATTTGTTATGAATATATTAAAGTGGATGTCCATTGACTACTCCATACATCCATATTCCATGAACCATTTGAGTTCATGTATTTAGTTAATTCAAATCACTTAATATTTGTAACATTTAGGTGTATTCATGTAACCTTTCGTGTATCATATATCATATAAATAGGGTATACTTTATCTTATGAATGACACACAAGAAACACACTTGAATAAGATAACTTCTACATTCTCCTCCTACTATTTAACCAAAAAATATGTATTTCGGTCAAAGCCTATTATTAGAAGAACTCGGGTTTCTGATAACCAAGAAATTCCGTACTTTCTCAATTAAATGAAAGGAAAAGACAAAAATAAGTAAAGAAATAATTGATTGCAAAGTCAAGATAGCAGAAAAGTAAAGTGAATATATTCCAATATAGTCTCAGTTGATCCTTACAAATGAAATTCTTTTCCCTTTTATAGGGGTTTACAAATATAAGGTTTTCTCCCTTTTATGGCCGAATCATTATGTCATTAATGACATTAATGATCCGTTTATAATAAACAATCGTAACTGTTTGTGGAGATTTTGTAACGGTTCTAATTCTTATTCCTCATTAACTAGAGGTTCGCGAATATTCCCCTTCTTACTGTCTTGATTCATTCAACCTATATTTGCTAAATGATTTAGACACGAGCAACTGCATCCCTTTATCCCGTGAGTGATTTGCCTGTGCCTTTTCTAATGCAGCATTCCAGCTGTCATTTTCTTAGCGATCCACGTATCATGTCTTGTCAGCTATGTCACACCCCCTTTTTTACACACCTACCCTGAAGGATAATGTATAAGGGAGTTTTTCCATTTAAAGTGACATTTGGGATTATTTATTTGTCTTTAGAGTCGCCACTTGGGATAGGATTGGCTTTTGGTGTCCCAAGTCACCGGTTTAATTTGAATCCCAAATCGAGAAAAAATTTCGACTTCCCAATTGGAGTCTGCGAACCAGAAATTCTGAAATAAGGAATTCTGTTGACCCGAGGGAAGGTGTGAGGCACCCCCGGATCCCGTGGTTCTAGCACGGTCGCTTAAATTATTATAATTGGCTAGAAATCTGATTTTAACACAAATTCCAACCCATGATGTAATTTTTTTTTTTAAAGATTTTTACCGCTTTAATTATTTTTACGAAAGTGAACGCCATTTAAGAGCGTGTTTTTGGATCACGTCACATGAAATGCACCCGGATCCTCAACACCTCTTATTCAACGTTTTGGGATTTGGATTTGGGTTGCATGAAATGCACACCCGAGTTTAGGAAAGTATTATTATTAAAAGCGCGCCTAAAAGTGGCTAGCGTCTTATTAACTTTGCGGGAAGCCATGAAAATTTGCTAAATGGCATGTCCCGAATCTCTAAAATATTTTAATATAACATTTAATGAGGGCCCCGCAGTTTACATGTTTTGTGCGGCGAGGCTCGTCTCATGTTTTTATTTAAAGGCCATCCTAAAAGAAACTATAATTTTCTATTACAGTGTTGTCTCTAAACGGGCCCTAATTAATTCGCATTTATAAATTCGGGCCTCAAGTTCAAGTCCGAATTCAAACAAAAGGGAAGACCCTCTTAATTTGAACCCGCCACCTAATTTGAAACCCAAATTTATATTTGTGAATTAATTCCCGATATCCTAATGTAGTTTTAAAAGATTTTTGGACTTAACAATTTGGCTTTGAACATTAGCCTAGGGAAATGACATGAAGCTTCAGTTTTGTTCGCACTGCTCATTCAGAGCTTGGGCCACGATCGCAAGCCCAATTTGGGCATAAAATTCCAAGCCTTGATCAGTCCACAATCCAATGAGACTAATTAAATAGCCAACTGAGGGAACTGATAGTATTTGGGCCTCTAATCATCAATTTAAGGCCGCATTAGACTTAATCTAAAGGGCTTCGAATTTCTGTCAAGCCAACTGTTGAGGTTTGGTCCAAAAGAACAATAAAAGCCCAAATTAGAAGTTGATTTTAAATTAAGTTGTGTAATGCTGATCCTGAATCAAAATCAAATTCAACAGTTTACAAACCAACAGCTATTTCAAACCCATCTTACCAAAATCTATTTCGTTTAATTCGAACATTCAGGCCGGTCCAAAGGATCAGTACAGTACATTTGAATTTAATGGAAAAAATAACATGCTCAACATCAAATTCAGGGATTCTACTATATACTGGAGTATACTCTCCCATTTCAAATCAACATGCTGAAACTTGAGCTTAAACCCAGCCTTCAAATTAACAGACTCATCTATTATATGAGTTGTGATCACGCCTGTTCATATTGTATCTGCTTTCGAATTACACAAGGAAGTTCAAGACATCAAACTTAACTAAATTGAATCTATTATCCTTAAACACAATACTTATACCATCATGAAAGGAAATCAAACTAGTTTAATAATCCTACACAAGCCAAAACAGTCCAGTTTTAGTTATAAACGAGAATCTACTGAAATTCATGAAATTACATGAAACATAATACGAAAGTCCACAGAAAACCATGTTGCACTTCATTTCATTTCCACAAATTTGGAAGTTACACGATGTGTACCTGGGAATTAAGACAAAATGAAGAAGAAGATAGAATAAGCAGCAGCAATGAATAATCAGCAGTGTTAAACAGCAGCAACAGGAACAACCACAGCCTCACTAAAACCCAGGGATGGACTACAAAATTACAACACTCAAGAGATGACCAAAATAAGGCTGACTGAACCAAAAGAGACTCGAACTTGTACCCAGGCCATTTTAAGCTTCAGCAAACCAACCACATACGAT